>NW_023260169.1:10000-39757 GCF_009762535.1 Notolabrus celidotus | reverse complement strand
GAGACACAAACTAACCCGGCAATTTAAACATGTTTACTCCTCTTGTAGACCACAGCAGAACCCTAACCCTCTATGAGAGTCCTCCTGTAGACCACAGCAGAACCCTAACCCTCTATGAGAGTCCTCCTGTAGACCACAGCAGAACCCTAACCCTCTATGAGAGTCCTCCTGTAGACCACAGCAGAACCCTAACCCTCTATGAGAGTCCTCCTGTAGACCACAGCAGAACCCTAACCCTCTATGAGAGTCCTCTGTAGACCACAGCAGAACCCTAACCTCTATGAGAGTCCTCCTGTAGACCACAGCAGAACCCTAACCCTCTATGAGAGTCCTCCTGTAGACCACAGCAGAACCCTAACCCTCTATGAGAGTCCTCCTGTAGACCACAGCAGAACCCTAACCCTCTATGAGAGTCCTCCTGTAGACCACAGCAGAACCCTAACCCTCTATGAGAGTCCTCCTGTAGACCACAGCAGAACCCTAACCCTCTATGAGAGTCCTCCTGTAGACCACAGCAGAACCCTAACCCTCTATGAGAGTCCTCCTGTAGACCACAGCAGAACCCTAACCCTCTATGAGAGTCCTCCTGTAGACCACAGCAGAACCCTAACCCTCTATGAGAGTCCTCCTGTAGACCACAGCAGAACCCTAACCCTCTATGAGAGTCCTCCTGTAGACCACAGCAGAACCCTAACCCTCTATGAGAGTCCTCCTGTAGACCACAGCAGAACCCTAACCCTCTATGAGAGTCCTCCTGTAGACCACAGCAGAACCCTAACCCTCTATGAGAGTCCTCCTGTAGACCACAGCAGAACCCTAACCCTCTATGAGAGTCCTCCTGTAGACCACAGCAGAACCCTAACCCTCTATGAGAGTCCTCCTGTAGACCACAGCAGAACCCTAACCCTCTATGAGTCCTCCTGTAGACCACAGCAGAACCCTAACCCTCTATGAGAGTCCTCCTGTAGACCACAGCAGAACCCTAACCCTCTATGAGAGTCCTCCTGTAGACCACAGCAGAACCCTAACCCTCTGAGTCCTCCTGTAGACCACAGCAGAACCCTAACCCTCTATGAGAGTCCTCCTGTAGACCACAGCAGAACCCTAACCCTCTATGAGAGTCCTCCTGTAGACCACAGCAGAACCCTAACCCTCTATGAGAGTCCTCCTGTAGACCACAGCAGAACCCTAACCCTCTATGAGAGTCCTCCTGTAGACCACAGCAGAACCCTAACCCTGTATTAAGCAGGCTCACAGTGTCAACAGGCAGAGGGGACATGAGACCGACTCCTTCACTCAGATTAGTTTGACATGTATATGGTCGTCCCTGGTGTCTCTGTTTCTGTCTACAATTAATCACTGTTATTCTGCTTTGATCCATCGGAAGCATTCCATTCTATTCTGCTTTGATCTGTTCCACTCCATTCTGCTTTGATCTGTTCCACTCCATTCTGCTTTGATCTGTTCCATTCTATTCTGCTTTGATCTGTTCCACTCCATTCTGCTTTGATCTGTTCCACTCCATTCTGCTTTGATCTGTTCCACTCCATTCTGCTTTGATCTGTTCCACTCCATTCTGCTTTGATCTGTTCCACTCCATTCTGCTTTGATCTGTTCCACTCCATTCTGCTTTGATCTGTTCCACTCCATTCTGCTTTGATCTGTTCCGTTACATTAGATTTGAAAGGTTTGTGTAACAGGTTGTGTAGTCACAGGTTCTGTTGATCCTGATATATTGATTTGTGGGACACTCTGATTGGGTAAGGGTCTGTAGAGGGGGACAGGTGTTTATGTGGTCTCTTATATGAACTCTGTGTAACTGAATCACTGAGCACCTCATGTTTAATCTGATGTTCCAGCTCAGATTACCATGGTTTACAGCCGTGTGTTAATACACTGTGTTAATAATGATTCTGATAACAAGCCCTGAAACTCAAACAACCCTCCGTAAACACAGACCTCATGGAGATACCATCATTAACCAACAGGGACCACGGAGACCTCTACCTGGAGGCAGACCTGCTTCAGGTCTTACAGAGGCTTCAAGGTTCACTCAAACCTTCACCTGAGCACACTTCAGCCCTAAAGGACCTCAACTACTCGTCTGTTATTACTCACTCACTCACTCACTCACTGAGAGTTTGTTTGGACTCGACAGTCTTTAACCAAACAGAGCAGGACTCAGAATGATGAGCAAAGGTCACAGACCACAGACACTACACATGATTACATGATGACACACACACACACACACACACACACACACACACACACACACACACACACACACACACACACACACACACACACACACACACACACACACACACACACACACACACACACACACAACTCTGACTCAGTGGCTTGTTGACAGCGTGTTGTTATTCTAACTGAAACACTCATCACGTCATCTCTCGGTTCAATAATCCCTCAGAGGAGCGCCCGTTCATCTGTTAGTGTTTGAGTCTCAGTTTCACTGTAAACAGTGTTTGAGTCTCAGTTTCACTGTAAACAGTGTTGAGTCTCAGTTTCACTGTAAACAGTGTTTGAGTCTCAGTTTCACTGTAAACAGTGTTGAGTCTCAGTTTCACTGTAAACAGTGTTGAGTCTCAGCTTCACTATAAACAGTGTTGAGTCTCAGTTTCACTGTAAACAGTGTTGAGTCTCAGTTTCACTGTAAACAGTGTTTGAGTCTCAGTTTCACTGTAAACAGTGTTGAGTCTCAGTTTCACTGTAAACAGTGTTGAGTCTCAGTTTCACTGTAAACAGTGTTGAGTCTCAGTTTCACTGTAAACAGTGTTGAGTCTCAGTTTCACTGTAAACAGTGTTTGAGTCTCAGTTTCACTGTAAACAGTGTTGAGTCTCAGTTTCACTGTAAACAGTGTTGAGTCTCAGTTTCACTGTAAACAGTGTTTGAGTCTCAGTTTCACTGTAAACAGTGTTGAGTCTCAGTTTCACTGTAAACAGTTCCTCAGAGGCTTCCCTCTGGCTTCCTTCAGCGGTATGAACCTGAAACAGGAACTGATGTTCTTGTGATGTTCTTGTCATTAACGGGTCTTCAGTTTGCTGAAATAACAACATCATGATGCAGATTAGTCCAAAGTCCAGCTTTGTCAGGTCTGTCCTCAAGAGGAGAAGAAAACTACGTCTACAATGTTTGTTTGTTGAATGGAGGTGGGATCCATCATTTCTGATGCTGCGTTCAGGGAAGTCAGGAAATCTAAGCACTGATTGTCTTTAGTGACACAGCATCAAGCAGATTAGTGTCTCAGTGTAAATGTTTGATGTAGAACAGATTGTTAGCTGCTCTTCATGCAGATATCTGTTTATAGAGAGACAGAAATCCTCCTCACATTAACAACCATGGGAGCCGTCATCACGCTGGACTGTGTTCCTCCTGCTGTTGCTCTCCATACAGACTGTTCCTCCTGCTGACACCTGATTGGTGGATACTACGAGGACTACAGAGACCAGAACCCTTCTCAGACTGAGATCCAGACCCTGAGTCCAGAGTCTATGTAGACTCTGTAAATATGGGTTATCATGTCATGTCTGATGACTGAGTTCATCAGAGTTTCTGAATAAAGTAAAAGCAGCTGTCTCTCCCTCTCCCCCCCCCCCCTCTCTCTCTGTCTCTCCCTCTCTCTCCCCCCCCTCTCTCTGTCTCTCCCTCTCTCCCCCCCTCTCTCTCTCTGTCTCTCCCTCTCTCCCCCCCTCTCTCTCTCTGTCTCTCTATGTCTCTCTGTCTCTCCCTCTCTCCCCCCCTCTCTCTCTCTGTCTCTCCCTCTCTCCCCCCTCTCTCTCTCTCTGTCTCTCTATGTCTCTCTGTCTCTCTCTCTCTCCCTCTCTCCCCCCCTCTCCCTCTCTCCCCCCCCTCTCTCTCTGTCTCCCCCTCTCTCTCCCCCTCTCTCTCTCTCTCCCTCTCTCCCTCTCTCCCCCCCCTCTCTCTCTCTGTCTCTCTATGTCTCTCTGTCTCTCCCTCTCTCCCCCCCTCTCTCTCTCTCTGTCTCTCCCTCTCTCCCCCCCTCTCTCTCTCTGTCTCTCCCTCTCTCTGTCTCTCCCTCTCTCTATGTCTCCCCCTCTCTCTCTCTATGTCTCTCTGTCTCTCCCTCTCTCCCCCCCTCTCTCTCTATGTCTCTCTCTCTGTCTCTCCCCCCTCTCACCTGGAAGCTTCCAGGTTTATTATCTGAGCTGACCTTGACCTAGAAAGTCCTCCACCCCTGAGACCACTAAAGGATCCTCGATCCATCCAGTGAGTGCTGTAGACCAGTTCTGGTCCACATAGGGACTCTGGTGTTGATGCTCTAACAGACTAAAGCTTGATCCGTGGATGTTAGACCACATGTTTCCAGCACCGTCTCATCACCTGACCTCATTCTGTAAAGTAGGCCATTATACCAGAGTCTGGTGAGGGGAGCCGGTCCTGATGAACCCGTCTTGGTTGTGCTGGTTAGACTGGGCCGCCCACCGTGTGTTCATTAAAACAGCGCTCTGAAAGAACAGCTGTTGTTGTTTCACTTCCTCATTCTCTGCCTGAGCGTGAAGGAGATCCTCATTTCAACATTTCAGACACGGCTCTTTGTTAAACCTCGGTGTGTTGACACCCTCGGGGCCGATCCGTCCCTGCAGGAGTCCTCTCTAAGGGTCTATCCACAGAGCTCTGCTGTTACTTGTTTCTATGTTGAGCAGTGGAATAAAAGCAGAGTAATTATCACAAACCGTCCCGTCTCTCAGCCGGAGCGAGGAGGAGCGGTTTTTGTTCCTCTGAGCAGCTGCAGAGAGAATACTACTCTTCATCAGACCTGCAGGGTCAAAGCAGACCCAGGACCTGAATCAACATGTCACATAAAGACGGTTTAACATGCTTCATGTTGACACAGGAGGTTTGAACCGTTGTTATCCTGAGGGCCCCCCCCCCCCCCCTTGAGGAGAGCAGGATGTAAACCACAGCTGTACGCAGCAGATCAGCTTTAGCTCCAGCTATACTGCAGATCCCCTGTGCTCCAGTTTAGGTACCAGACTCCCTGAGCCTGGAAGAGCAGGGCGACCTACTTTACTCTCTCTGTGAGGGGACAGATGTTTAGGAGGGAAACAGAGCTTTTACTGCAGAGAACAGACCAATTACCAAACCATAAAAGGAACAAAGCTGAGAGTCACTTCGCTGCTGTGATCCAAACACGGGACGACGGGCGTGTCCCACAAAATATGAGGAAAGTGTGAAAGCAGCAGCGCCGTGACACCGTCTGTAAGCTCCCTTTCCTTCAATAAAGAGACTTTAAATACACGGTCTGCAGTCCTGGAACTGACAGACCCCCAGGAGGGGAACTGGAGGTTTTGGTTTCACTTTGGGGAGCTGGCATGTCATGTTACACAACAAAGAGCATTCAGAGGAAACCCAAGAGCAGATCCACCTGAACGGCTCGTCATAGGTCTATAGAGTCATGTCTGTTATAAATGCAGTGACTTCCACTACAGAGTCATGTCTGTTTTTAATGCAGTGACTTCCACTACAGAGTCATGTCTGTTTTTAATGCAGTGACTTCCACTACAGAGTCATGTCTGTTATTAATGCAGTGACTTCCACTACAGAGTCATGTCTGTGTTTAATGCAGTGACTTCCACTACAGAGTCATGTCTGTGTTTGATGCAGTGACTTCCACTACAGAGTCATGTCTGTGTTTAATGCAGTGACTTCCATTACAGAGTCATGTCTATTATTAATGCAGTGACTTCCACTACAGAGTCATGTCTGTATTTAATGCAGTGACTTCCACTACAGAGTCATGTCTGTTTTTAATGCAGTGACTTCCACAACAGTCATGTCTGTTTCTAATGCAGTGACTTCCACTACAGAGTCATGTCTGTGTTTGATGCAGTGACTTCCACTACAGAGTCATGTCTGTGTTTAATGCAGTGACTTCCATTACAGAGTCATGTCTATTATTAATGCAGTGACTTCCACTACAGAGTCATGTCTGTATTTAATGCAGTGACTTCCACTACAGAGTCATGTCTGTTTTTAATGCAGTGACTTCCACTACAGAGTCATGTCTGTGTTTAATGCAGTGACTTCCACTACAGAGTCATGTCTATTATTAATGCAGTGACTCCCACTACAGAGTCATGTCTGTTATTAATGCAGTGACTCCCACTACAGTCATGTCTGTTATTAATGCAGTGACTTCCATTACAGAGTCATGTCTGTGTTTGATGCAGTGACTTCCACTACAGAGTCATGTCTGTTATTAATGCAGTGACTTCCACTACAGAGTCATGTCTATTATTAATGCAGTGACTTCCATTACAGAGTCATGTCTGTGTTTAATGCAGTGACTTCCACTACAGAGTCATGTCTGTGTTTAATGCAGTGACTTCCACTACAGAGTCATGTCTGTGTTAAATCCGGTGCTACCTGAGGGTCTGAAGACCAGGTCCCTCCAGTCTTGGTCTGGACCCTAACTTCTTTAAATAATGTTGTATTTAGCTCAGTCATGTTTATATTAACTTTCTGGCATTCAGACAGATCCAGAGTCTAGTCTCAGTTTGGTGGATCAGGTGGATCAGGTGGACCAGGTGAGTCTAACCTGAGTCTAAGCAGCTCATAGTGGACCTGAGTCTGTCTCTCTGTGTGTCCAGGTGTTAATAATAGAACTGAAGTTAACCTGGTGAATCAGACTCTGGTCTGAATGCCGGTTTAATAAATAAAGGTCTGGTTTTCTGTCCTGGACTCTGGACTCACCCTCAGCCACCAGCTCCTCCACGGTCACCTGGTACCTGCCCACCGCGAACACCTTCCCCAGGTAGCTGCTGACCCCGGAGCTGGACCCGGACGCCCCTCCGAGCCCTCCGCTCTCGGACCTCGGCATCCTGGAGAACTTCTTCATCCTGGACCTCCTCTGGCTCAGAATCAGTCCCTGATGGAGGTCTACGATCAGATTAAAGTCTGTGTGTCTCCTATCTCCTTAAGGTGAGCCTCCTCTCCTCCTGCATGCTCCTCGGGTCCTCTGCAGGGTCTGAACACCGTCTGCTGGTGCCTCATTAAAGGCCAGACCACAGAGGGGGGCTGGTCCGGACTCCGGACCACAGAGGGGGGCTGGTCCGGACCACAGGTCTGAACACACACGGTGCTAGCTGCGTTAGCTAATGAGACACGTCCCTGCTAGCATGCTGGAGCCCGCGGGGTGCAGCCAGGACGGGGGAGGGACCAGACAGGGGACTAACACCACCCCCGGAGAGTCCCAGGACAGTAGACCAGACTCAGCAGCCCCCCAAGGACAGTAGACCAGACTCAGCAGCCCCCCAGGATCAGCCCGGGAGCTGCTAGCATCACACGATGTGTTCGTTCAGCTAGTTAGCAGCTAGCTGCAGGGTTAGCGGCTAATGCTAGCAGCTAATGCTAGCAGCGGGTCCTCCAGCAGACACAGGCGGGCTAACTTGCTCTGAGCCCGGGCCCCTACACGGCAGCGTCCCTCTGGATCCTGAGACCCTCAGATCAGGTTCACCTGGGTCCTCTCTCTCGGAGTCCCGGTCACTCTCGTGGATCTGTCCCGGACTAACTGCTGCTCGGAGGGAGGTTTGTTATTTACCCAATGAGAGTGACAGCCGAGCCCGCCGAGGCCCCGCCCCCTTCAAGCGGAGGCCCCGCCCCCTCCCTCTGCTCTGATTGGCCTGGTCGTGAGCTTTCCCGCTGCTCCGATACGTCAGCGCGTCCGCCATGTTGGATGTGGCGGATCCGCCGTGTTTCTAAAACCAGGAGATGTGGAAACTGATTTTAAAACATGTTCTGTTCCTTTAACTCTTTCTGATAATAGAGGATTACAATTAATATAAAGACTAAAAACAACAATTATTTAGAAGAAGAATGGTGTTTATCACAGTTTAACAGTGTCCTGGTGTTTATCACAGTTTAACAGTGTCCTGGTGTTTGTCACAGTTTAACAGTGTCCTGGTGTTTATCACAGTTTAACAGTGTCCTGGTGTTTATCACAGTTTAACAGTGTCCTGGTGTTTATCACAGTTTAACAGTGTCCTGGTGTTTGTCACAGTTTAACAGTGTCCTGGTGTTTATCACAGTTTAACAGTGTCCTGGTGTTTATCACAGTTTAACAGTGTCCTGGTGTTTGTCACAGTTTAACAGTGACCTGGTGTTTATCACAGTTTAACAGTGTCCTGGTGTTTATCACAGTTTAACAGTGACCTGGTGTTTATCACAGTTTAACAGTGTCCTGGTGTTTATCACAGTTTAACAGTGTCCTGGTGTTTATCACAGTTTAACAGTGTCCTGGTGTTTATCACAGTTTAACAGTGTCCTGGTGTTTATCACAGTTTAACAGTGTCCTGGTGTTTATCACAGTTTAACAGTGACCTGGTGTTTATCACAGTTTAACAGTGACCTGGTGTTTATCACAGTTTAACAGTGACCTGGTGTTTATCACAGTTTAACAGTGTCCTGGTGTTTATCACAGTTTAACAGTGTCCTGGTGTTTATCACAGTTTAACAGTGACCTGGTGTTTATCACAGTTTAACAGTGTCCTGGTGTTTATCACAGTTTAACAGTGTCCTGGTGTTTATCACAGTTTAACAGTGTCCTGGTGTTTATCACAGTTTAACAGTGTCCTGGTGTTTATCACAGTTTAACAGTGACCTGGTGTTTATCACAGTTTAACAGTGTCCTGGTGTTTATCACAGTTTAACAGTGTCCTGGTGTTTATCACAGTTTAACAGTGTCCTGGTGTTTATCACAGTTTAACAGTGTCCTGGTGTTTATCACAGTTTAACAGTGACCTGGTGTTTATCACAGTTTAACAGTGACCTGGTGTTTATCACAGTTTAACAGTGTCCTGGTGTTTATCACTGGTTAACAGTGTCCTGGTGTTTATCACAGTTTAACAGTGTCCTGGTGTTTATCACAGGTTAACAGTGTCCTGGTGTTTATCACAGGTTAACAGTGTCCTGGTGTTTATCACAGTTTAACAGTGTCCTGGTGTTTATCACAGTTTAACAGTGACCTGGTGTTTATCACAGTTTAACAGTGACCTGGTGTTTATCACAGTTTAACAGTGGCCTGGTGTTTATCACAGTTAAACAGTGTCCTGGTGTTTATCACAGTTTAACAGTGACCTGGTGTTTATCACAGTTTAACAGTGTCCTGGTGTTTATCACAGTTTAACAGTGTCCTGGTGTTTGTCACAGTTTAACAGTGTCCTGGTGTTTATCACAGTTTAACAGTGTCCTGGTGTTTATCACAGTTTAACAGTGTCCTGGTGTTTGTCACAGTTTAACAGTGACCTGGTGTTTATCACAGTTTAACAGTGACCTGGTGTTTGTCACAGTTTAACAGTGTCCTGGTGTTTATCACAGTTTAACAGTGTCCTGGTGTTTATCACAGTTTAACAGTGTCCTGGTGTTTATCACAGTTTAACAGTGACCTGGTGTTTATCACAGTTTAACAGTGTCCTGGTGTTTATCACAGTTTAACAGTGTCCTGGTCTTTATCACAGTTTAACAGTGTCCTGGTGTTTATCACAGTTTAACAGTGTCCTGGTGTTTATCACAGTTTAACAGTGTCCTGGTGTTTATCACAGTTTAACAGTGTCCTGGTGTTTATCACAGTTTAACAGTGACCTGGTGTTTATCACAGTTTAACAGTGACCTGGTGTTTATCACAGTTTAACAGTGTCCTGGTGTTTATCACTGGTTAACAGTGTCCTGGTGTTTATCACAGTTTAACAGTGTCCTGGTGTTTATCACAGGTTAACAGTGTCCTGGTGTTTATCACAGGTTAACAGTGTCCTGGTGTTTATCACAGTTTAACAGTGTCCTGGTGTTTATCACAGTTTAACAGTGACCTGGTGTTTATCACAGTTTAACAGTGACCTGGTGTTTATCACAGTTTATCAGTGTCCTGGTGTTTATCACAGTTTAACAGTGACCTGGTGTTTATCACAGTTTAACAGTGTCCTGGTGTTTATCACAGTTTAACAGTGACCTGGTGTTTATCACTGGTTAACAGTGTCCTGGTGTTTATCACTGGTTAACAGTGACCTGGTGTTTATCACAGTTTAACAGTGACCTGGTGTTTATCACAGTTTAACAGTGTCCTGGTGTTTATCACAGTTTAACAGTGAAGGAGTTTTAAAGTTAAAGTTCAGGCTGTGGAGACTTCTACCAAACATGTGTTGTGTATATTTGGAAAGCTCTGCTGATGGTAATAAATCACATTTACACAGTGTGGTCATATAACAACAATCAGGAGGTTTCTACGTATCTGTAGAAATCTTTACAGATTGCCACATTCAACATGGCGGTGACGTTGACGTACGACCAGCCAGTCAATGCGGCGTCTACGTATATATATCTACGGGTGTGAGCTGAGAGAGTATGGAGGGCCGAGAGGGCCAATAACACATCTAGAAATAATCAATGAAGTTAAACATAAATAAAAACATTAATGGTCATAAATAACATCCACAGGAGTTCATCTTTAATGTTCTCTGAAGGGAGGAGAAGAGGAGGAGCAGAGGAGGAGCAGAGGAGGAGCAGTGGAGGAGCAGTGGAGGGGCAGAGGAGGAGCAGAGGAGGAGCAGAGGAGGAGCAGTGGAGGGGCAGAGGAGGAGCAGAGGAGGAGCAGAGGAGGAGCATGACTGAACAAACCCCTCTGTCTCATCCTGCTCCTCAACACTCCTATTGTTGTCTGGGTCTGATGGAGTGGATACTGCCCCCTGCTGGTCATTACACACACACACACACACACACACACACACACACACACACACACACACACACACACACACACACACACACACACACACACACACACACACACACACACACACACTCCTGGATCAGGACCTGCTCCTGTAACTAGTCTTTAGATCTGCAGGGGACTTTCTGCAGTAAAAACTCACAGTGATAAAGATGTAAAACCTTCATCATCATCATCATCATCATCATCAAGCCTGTGTTTCTCTGAGTCTGTCCTCTGAAGGTGCTCAGACATGCTGCCCCCTGCTGGTCACTGAGAGGAACACCCAGTGTGTCATCATGATGGTGTCACAGGTAAAGGTGAGAGAGAACCAACAGGACACAGACAGACGCTCTGATATTTATTTATTCATGTTACTGACAGGAGAACAGGAGAACACAGGGGAACAGGGGAACACATGAGAACACAGGAGAACAGGAGAACACAGGAGAACACAGAAGAACACAGGAGAACACAGGGGAACACATGAGAACACAGGAGAACACAGAAGAACACAGGAGAACACAGGGGAACACAGGAGAACAGGGGAACACAGGAGAACAGGAGAACACAGGAGAACAGGAGAACACAGAAGAACACAGGAGAACACAGGGGAACACAGGAGAACAGGAGAACACAGGGGAACACAGGGGAACACAGGAGAACAGGAGAACACAGGGGAACACAGGAGAACACAGGAGAACACAGGAGAACAGGAGAACACAGGGGAACACAGGAGAACAGGAGAACACAGGGGAACACAGGAGAACACGGGAACAGGGGAACACAGGAGAACAGGAGAATGTCTTTAAAAATAAATAAAGGAATGTTCTGAGAACAGTTCCTCTCATGGGGACAGAAGTTTAAATTCTGCAGGAGCAGACATCAGGATTAAAATACTCAGTGTCTGCTTTTTAATATTTCAGATTATCTAATTAATAAAAACAAAGGGAACAACATGTTTATAATATATTTATTATTTATCATATTGATTCATGCTGAAGATGAGTGGTGACCTTCAGGTGGACGTCCCAGAGCCTGGAGCACACCTGAGTATTATAACCTGTCCTGGAATAAAGAGTCCAGGTGAGTCTGAGGAACTATAGGGATCTAATGAAACAGGAACAGGCTGACGTTAGTCCTCGTCGTCTCCTCCACAGATCCTCTCCAGAGTCTTTCCATAATCTCCTCCACAGTCCGACTGAAACAAACACAGTAAGAGAAGAAGTTAGAGACCATCACTGAGTCTGTCCATCACTCTGATCCATAACTGAGTCTGTCCATCACTCTGATCCATCACTCTGATCCATCACTGAGTCTGTCCATCACTCTGATCCATCACTGAGTCTGTCCATCACTCTGATCCATCACTGAGTCTGTCCATCACTCTGATCCATCACTCTGATCCATCACTGAGTCTGTCCATCACTCTGATCCATCACTCTGATCCATCACTGAGTCTGTCCATCACTCTGATCCATCACTGAGTCTGTCCATCACTCTGATCCATCACTGAGTCTGTCCATCACTCTGATCCATCACTCTGATCCATCACTGAGTCTGTCCATCACTCTGATCCATCACTCTGATCCATCACTGAGTCTGTCCATCACTCTGATCCATCACTGAGTCTGTCCATCACTCTGATCCATCACTGAGTCTGTCCATCACTCTGATCCATCACTCTGATCCATCACTGAGTCTGTCCATCACTCTGATCCATCACTCTGATCCATCACTGAGTCTGTCCATCACTCTGATCCATCACTGAGTCTGTCCATCACTCTGATCCATCACTGAGTCTGTCCATCACTCTGATCCATCACTGAGTCTGTCCATCACTCTGATCCATCACTCTGATCCATCACTGAGTCTGTCCATCACTCTGATCCATCACTCTGATCCATCACTGAGTCTGTCCATCACTCTGATCCATCACTCTGATCCATCACTGAGTCTGTCCATCACTCTGATCCATCACTGAGTCTGTCCATCACTGAGTCTGTCCATCACTCTGATCCATCACTGAGTCTGTCCATCACTCTGATCCATCACTCTGATCCATCACTGAGTCTGTCCATCACTCTGATCCATCACTCTGATCCATCACTGAGTCTGTCCATCACTCTGATCCATCACTGAGTCTGTCCATCACTGAGTCTGTCCATCACTCTGATCCATCACTGAGTCTGTCCATCACTCTGATCCATCACTCTGATCCATCACTGAGTCTGTCCATCACTCTGATCCATCACTCTGATCCATCACTGAGTCTGTCCATCACTCTGATCCATCACTCTGATCCATCACTGAGTCTGTCCATCACTCTGATCCATAACTCTGAGCCATCACTGAGTCTGTCCATCACTCTGATCCATCACTGAGTCTGTCCATCACTCTGATCCATAACTGAGTCTGTCCATCACTGAGTCTGTCCATCACTCTGATCCATAACTGAGTCTGTCCATCACTCTGATCCATAACTGAGTCTGTCCATCACTCTGATCCATCACTGAGTCTGTCCATCACTCCTATCCATAACTGAGTCTGTCCATCACTCTGATCCATAACTGAGTCTGTCCATCACTGAGTCTGATCCATCACTCTGATCCATAACTGAGTCTGTCCATCACTCTGATCCATAACTGAGTCTGTCCATCACTCTGATCCATCACTGAGTCTGTCCATCACTCTGATCCATAACTCTGATCCATCACTGAGTCTGATCCATCACCGAGTCTGTCCATCACTCTGATCCATCACTGAGTCTGTCCATCACTCTGATCCATAACTGAGTCTGTCCATCACTGAGTCTGATCCATCACTCTGATCCATAACTGAGTCTGTCCATCACTCTGATCCATAACTGAGTCTGTCCATCACTCTGATCCATCACTGAGTCTGTCCATCACTCTGATCCATCACTGAGTCTGTCCATCACTCTGATCCATCACTGAGTCTGTCCATCACTCTGATCCATCACTGAGTCTGTCCATCACTCTGATCCATCACTCTGATCCATCACTGAGTCTGTCCATCACTCTGATCCATCACTGAGTCTGATCCATCACTCTGATCCATCACTGAGTCTGTCCATCACTCTGATCCATAACTGAGTCTGTCCATCACTCTGATCCATCACTGAGTCTGTCCATCACTCTGATCCATCACTCTGATCCATCATTCTGATCCATCACTCTGATCCATCACTCTGATCCATCACTGAGTCTGTCCATCACTCTGATCCATCACTGAGTCTGATCCATCACTCTGATCCATCACTGAGTCTGTCCATCACTCTGATCCATAACTGAGTCTGTCCATCACTCTGATCCATCACTGAGTCTGATCCATAACTCTGATCTATCACTGAGTCTGTCCATCACTCTGATCCATCACTGAGTCTGATCCATCACTCTGATCCATCGCTGAGTCTCTCCATCACTCTGATCCATAACTGAGTCTGTCCATCACTCTGATCCATCACTCTGATCCATCACTGAGTCTGTCCATCACTCTGATCCATCACTGAGTCTGTCCATCACTCTGATCCATAACTCTGATCCATCACTCTGATCCATCACTGAGTATGTCCATCACTCTGATCCATCACTGAGTCTGTCCATCACTCTGATCCATCACTCTGATCCATCATTCTGATCCATCACTCTGATCCTTCACTCTGTGGTTAATACCATGTTAAATACCCTGATGATTCAGACTCAGGATGAAGTCCTGCTGGTCTCTGATCTTTAGTAAACAGTATTTTCTGGTTGAACTCCGGTTCAGAACTCTCGGCTGTTTGTCAGTTTTAAGTTTTTGGTTCTCTGTTTGAGTTTTTGGTTCTCTGAGTTTTTGGTTCTCTGTTTGAGTTTTTGGTTCTCTGTTTGAGTTTTTGGTTCTCTGTTTGAGTTTTTGGTTCTCTGTTTGAGTTTTTGGTTCTCTGTGTTTTTGGTTCTATGTTTGTGTTTTTGGTTCTCTGTTTGTGTTTTTGGTTCTCTGTTTGTGTTTTTGGTTCTCTGTTTGAGTTTTTTGTTCTCTGTTTGTGTTTTTGGTTCTCTGTTTGAGTTTTTGGTTCTCTGTTTGAGTTTTTGGTTCTCTGTTTGTGTTTTTGGTTCTCTGTTTGAGTTTTTGGTTCTCTGTTTGTGTTTTTGGTTCTCTGTTTGTGTTTTTGGTTCTCTGTTTGTGTTTTTTGTTCTCTGTTTTTGTTTTTGGTTCTCTGTTTGTGTTTTTGGTTCTCTGTTTGTGTTTTTGGTTCTCTGTTTGTGTTTTTTGGTTCTATGTTTGTGTTTTTGGTTCTCTGTTTGAGTTTTTTGTTCTCTGTTTGTGTTTTTGGTTCTCTGTTTGAGTTTTTGGTTCTCTGTTTGAGTTTTTGGTTCTCTGTTTGTGTTTTTGGTTCTCTGTTTGAGTTTTTGGTTCTCTGTTTGAGTTTTTTGTTCTCTGTTTGTGTTTTTGGTTCTCTGTTTGAGTTTTTGGTTCTCTGTTTGAGTTTTTGGTTCTCTGTTTGTGTTTTTGGTTCTCTGTTTGAGTTTTTGGTTCTCTGTTTGTGTTTTTGGTTCTCTGTTTGTGTTTTTGGTTCTCTGTTTGTGTTTTTTGTTCTCTGTTTTTGTTTTTGGTTCTCTGTTTGAGTTTTTGGTTCTCTGTTTGAGTTTTTGGTTCTCTGTTCGTGTTTTTGGTTCTATGTTTGTGTTTTTGGTTCTATGTTTGTGTTTTTGGTTCTCTGTTTGTGTTTTTGGTTCTCTGTTTGAGTTTTTGGTTCTCTGTTCGTGTTTTTGGTTCTCTGTTTGTGTTTTTGGTTCTCTGTTTGTGTTTTTTGTTCTCTGTTTGTGTTTTTGGTTCTCTGTTTGTGTTTTTGGTTCTCTGTTCGTGTTTTTGGTTCTATGTTTGTGTTTTTGGTTCTATGTTTGTGTTTTTGGTTCTATGTTTGAGTTTTTGGTTCTCTGTTTGAGTTTTTGGTTCTCTGTTTGAGTTTTTGGTTCTCTGTTTGAGTTTTTGGTTCTCTGTTTGTGTTTTTGGTTCTCTGTTTGTGTTTTTGGTTCTATGTTTGTGTTTTTGGTTCTCTGTTTGAGTTTTTGGTTCTCTGTTTGTGTTTTTGGTTCTCTGTTTTTGGAGCTTTCAGGACCTCTGAGGTTATTCTGGAGAACCTTCTGGACTGTGTTTGATATTGTTTTGAGTATTGCATGTATAATAATCATTCATACAGCAGCCATATTAGTCCATGTTAGAGTGTTATCCTTCACTTTGACAGAGGGTGATGAGGTGAGTGATTAATACGGAGGTGATTATGGATCATGCGATGAATGGAGATTTAAAAGATGAATCTGTTACAGCCCCAGTTTACAGTCACTGCAGGTTATTAGTCCTTAGTGTGAAGGAAGAGAGGAAGCAGGAAAGGAGGAGAGGAAGCAGGAAAGGAGGAGGTGAAGATAGAGCAGGTTACTTTGTGGCCTCAGGTGGAGCTCAGGTGTTAGTCGTCTCCTCCACAGATCACCTTCAGAGCGTCTCCGTGAACCCCCGACAGATCGGACTGTAAAACACAACGACAGGTCCAGGAGAACACAGAACCCACACCACAGAGACCGGTCTGACCAGTTCACCCAGTAACACCAGCTGGAGCACTACAGCATGAAGACTGGACTGTGACACACCACAGACATGGTTTACAAAAGACCCCCTGCTCAGACTCCAAACCAGCCCCCCTGCTCAGACTCCAAACCAGCCCCCATGCTCAGACTCCAAACCAGCCCCCATGCTCAGACTCCAAACCAGCCCCCATGCTCAGACTCCAAACCAGTGGGGACGGTCCACTCATCAGTAAGAGTCTGAGACTGATCAATATGTCGCCATCATCACGCTCACATTCTGCATTTACAGGGACAGGAGGAGAGATCACATCAGATCACATCAGATCACATCAGATCTGATGTGATCCAGCACCTCGAGTCAAACATCACATGGTGTGTTTATCATCGTTACAGATTACCTCTCAGATTAAATCCTCTCAGATTAAATCCTCTCAGAATAAATCCTCTCAGATTAAATCATCCTTACAGATTAAATCCTCTCAGATTAAATCATCCTTACAGATTAAATCCTCTCAGATTAAATCCTCTCAGATTAAATCCTCTCAGATTAAATCCTCTCAGATTAAATCATCCTTACAGATTAAATCCTCTCAGATTAAATCCTCTCAGATTAAATCCTCTCAGATTAATTCATCCTTACAGATTAAATCCTCTCAGATTAATTCATCTTTACAGATTAAATCCTCTCAGATTAAATCATCCTTACAGATTAAATCCTCTCAGATTAAATCATCCTTACAGATTAAATCCTCTCAGATTAAATCCTCTCAGATTAAATCCTCTCAGATTAAATCATCCTTACAGATTAAATCCTCTCAGATTAAATCCTCTCAGATTAAATCCTCTCAGATTAATTCATCCTTACAGATTAAATCCTCTCAGATTAATTCATCTTTACAGATTAAATCCTCTCAGATTAAATCATCCTTACAGATTAAATCCTCTCAGATTAATTCATCTTTACAGATTAAATCCTCTCAGATTAAATCCTCTCAGATTAAATCCTCTCAGATTAATTCATCCTTACAGATTAAATCCTCTCAGATTAATTCATCTTTACAGATTAAATCCTCTCAGATTAAATCATCCTTACAGATGAAATCCTCTCAGATTAATTCATCTTTACAGATTAAATCCTCTCAGATTAAATAAACCTTACAGATTAAATCCTCTCAGATTAAATCCTCTCAGATTAAATAAACCTTACAGATTAAATCCTCTCAGATTAAATAAACCTTACAGATTAAATCCTCTCATATTAAATAAACCTTACAGATTAAATCCTCTCAGATTAAATCCTCTCAGATTAAATCCTCTCAGAATAAATCCTCTCAGATTAAATCCTCTCAGATTAAATCCTCTCAGATTAAATCCTCTCAGATTAAATAAACTTTACAGATTAAATCCTCTCAGATTAAATCCTCTCAGAATAAATCCTCTCAGATTAAATCCTCTCAGATTAAATCCTCTCAGATTAAATCCTCTTTACAGATAAAATCCTCTCAGATTAAATCCTCTCAGATTAAATCCTCTCAGATTAAATCCTCTCAGATTAAATCCTCTCAGATTAAATCCTCTCAGATTAAATCCTCTCAGATTAAATCCTGGTTAAACGTTAAAGTAAAGTGTTCTTTACCTCGATGTACGATAGCAGGGAACACTCTGCGATCTTCTTAAACTCGGTACGGATATCGAGCAGGTCGACCTCGGAGCGACTGACCATGATCCGAGTCAGAGTCTTCTCATCTGTTCCTCCACCCTGAACACACACACACACACACACACACACACACACACACACACACACACACACACACACACACACACACACACAGATATATATGTGATATAAAGGCTCGTGTTTGTTGGTGGAGAGCCACTGGGGGTCAGGATGAATAAATATCTGATCTGTCTGAAAGGTCAAAGGTCAAAGGTCAAAGGTCAAACTCTGCTCCACACTTGACTGACTCTGATCTAACATCCTGCAACCAAACCCTGACCCTGCATCCAAACATCTACTGAAGTCAGATTACTCACCTTCATGCTCTGATACAGAAGCTCTGCAAGGTAGGCCGGGACACTCTTCACACATTTCACTGCAGGAGGAACAGAGCAGGAGGAACAAAGCAGGAGGAACAAAGGAGGAGGAACAGAGCAGGAGGAACAGAGCAGGAGGAACAGAGCAGGAGGAACAGAGCAGGAGGAACAGAGCAGGAGGAACAGAGCAGGAGGAACAGAGCAGGAGGAACAAAGCAGGAGGAACAAAGGAGGAGGAACAGAGCAGGAGGAACAGAGCAGGAGGAACAAAGGAGGAGGAACGAAGCATAAACCAGCAGTGTTAAAAACAGAGAGACAGACGGTTCTTTGTTCTTTGATAATTTATAAACTCTGGTCAGCATGTCAACTCACCGATCGCCACCAGCAGCTCCTGCAGCTCTCCGGACATCTCTCCCTCGATGCTCTCCTGCAGAGTCTTCCCACTGATCTCCTTAAACTCCATCAGAGCTGAAACACAGGAACAAGACCGACTATCAGAAACAGATCACAGCTTGTTCATCAGACATAGATCACAGCGTGTTCATCAGACATAGATCACAGCGTGTTCATGAGATCACAGCGTGTTCATGTGTTCATCAGACACAGATCACAGCGTGTTCATCAGACATATCACAGCGTGTTCATCAGACATAGATCACAGAGTGTTCATGAGATCATAGCGTGTTCATGAGATCACAGCGTGTTCATGTGTTCATCAGGAGGACTCACTCTGTCTGAGCTGAGGTATCCCTCGGTGACAGAGGATGTCGATGAATTTGGACTCATCAGTGCCCCACTTCTTCTCCCCAGCCTCGTACAGAGCCTGAGCAGGAAGAGATCACAGAGGTCAACAGGAAGTGGTTCTTACAGGAGTCCAGGAGTTCCTCTGTTAAAACCTGTGAAGAGACTCACCTGAGCGTCCTCTTTAGCCTTCGCTGCGTCCACCGAGGTGCTCTCGTCTCTTTTACCCTGAAACAAAAAACACAGCTCTGATCATCACACCGAACGTTCCTTCACTTCAAACACTGATCCTGAATCAATCACTCTCAGACGCTCTCCTGTTAAATATTAATGGCTGACCTCGGCCAGGATGAGCAGAGCATCAGCGAAGTCTCCAGAAACTTCTGACTTCATGTCGAGGGTCACCTTCTTCTCGGTCTCTGTGGAGGAAACAGACAACAAACAACCCGACGGTTAATGAATCGGAGACGCTCCTGATTTAAAGGAGCAGTTCGTCAGACCTTCAGGACGAACAGGTCCTCTTCTCTGATGGTTCACCTGTCAGGTAGACCTCGTTCAGAGCTCGGATCTGTGCAGTTGATCTTGAGGCAAAGATCTCGATCAGGACGCAGTCTGCTGTCCCCGCCCCCTGAGAGCGTTTAAAAGGAGGAGGAGAAGGAGCTTAGTTTACATCATGAACTCTCTAATGACAGCTTCAGCTCTGACTGATGAACTCTGAACTCTGAACTCTGACCTTCATGGCTCTCATCACTTCATGACAGTCGTACGCTGCAGGAGGAGTCACCAGAGCCACCAGCAGGTCCTCGAAGTCCCCGCCAGTGTCTCCTTTCAGGTCGTCCAGCAACGCCTGAGACGCACACGCACACACACACACACACACACACACACACACACACACACACACACACACACACACACACACACACACACACACACACACACACACAATGAGTCAGCTTTGCAACAGACACACAGTCATGTTTATTCAAATCACCACACCCATGCAAATACACAAAGACTGGGCACACAGAGACACGCTGCAGCTGCTCAGCCTGGTCTGGACTTCTACATCAGATCGATGGCGTGGTCTACGTGTGTAGGTCTGCGTAGGTCTACGTCTCCCGTACCTACGCAGACCTACACACGTAGACCACCTGCACCTCCCCGAAATGTGATTATACGTCAAATGGACGCGGGCCGCAAGTCCTGTGATTGGTCCGCTTAGAGGTATTATATTCCCTACATCTGATCACTTCCTGAATCCACATCGTGTGTTTCCTCTCCTCCTCTCTCTTCTTCATGTCATCATGTCTGTTTGATAAACAGCAACATGGATCAGCTGTAGATTAACATGACAAGCTCTGAAGCAGGACCCTAATCAGACGCCTATCAGAGAGAACACACTGCCCTCTGGTGTTCAGGAGTAGTACTGCAGAGCCACAGGGACACATCCACACACCAGTGTGTAGAGCTCATGACTGTATCGACCCCTGCTGGGTGGGGTTGATACAGAAGTATAAAACAAGGCCTCAGTGTGATGAAGAGGATGATGATGAAGATTATGATCTCTTACTCTGCCTGTCTCCTCCTGGTACGCCTCACAGATGAGCTTCCTCTGAGCGCTGCTCCTCTGGGTCAGGACTTCAATCAGGGTCTTCTCTTTGGTCCCTGAAACCAGAAACACCGAACTCAAAACACTGCCCAGCACGGAGTGTGTGTGTGTGTGTGTGTGTGTGTGTGTGTGTGTGTGTGTGTGTGTGTGTGTGTGTGCGTGTGTGTGTGTGTGTGTGCATGCGTTCGTGTGTGCGTGTGTGTGTGTACCCAGTCCTTCGATGGCGTCCTTCAGAGCGTTAGCGTCGTCTTTAGCATCAAAGTTGTGTTTAGGTTTGATGGTTCCTCTCTCTCCGCCCTGACAGAAACAACGTTCGGTTATTTTTATTACTGATTAAATAAAATAAACAATTTCACGTTAAGTTATCACGTTAAACTTAACGTGATAACTTAACGTGAAAACTTAACATTTAAACTTAACATGTAAACTTAACGTGTAAACTTAACGTGAAAACTTAACGTGTAAACTTAACGTGAAAACTTAACATGTAAACTTAACATGTAAACTTAACATGAAAACTTAACGTGTAAACTTAACGTGTAAACTTAACATGAAAACTTAACATGTAAACTTAACGTGTAAACTTAACATGAAAACTTAACATTTAAACTTAACGTGTAAACTTAACATGTAAACTTAACATGTAAACTTAACATGAAAACTTAACGTGTAAACTTAACGTGTAAACTTAACATGAAAACTTAACATGTAAACTTAACATGTAAACTTAACATGAAAACTTAACATTTAAACTTAACGTGTAAACTTAACATGAAAACTTAACATGAAAACTTAACATGTAAACTTAACGGGAAAACTTAACGTGAAAACTTAACGTGTAAACTTAACGTGAAAACTTAACGTGATAACTTAACGTGAAAACTTAACATTTAAACTTAACGTGTAAACTTAACATGAAAACTTAACATGAAAACTTAACATGTAAACTTAACGTGTAAACTTAACGTGTAAACTTAACGTGAAAACTTAACGTGTAAACTTAACGTGAAAACTTAACATGTAAACTTAACATGTAAACTTAACATGAAAACTTAACGTGTAAACTTAACGTGTAAACTTAACATGAAAACTTAACATGTAAACTTAACGTGTAAACTTAACATGAAAACTTAACATTTAAACTTAACGTGTAAACTTAACATGTAAACTTAACATGTAAACTTAACATGAAAACTTAACGTGTAAACTTAACGTGTAAACTTAACATGAAAACTTAACATGTAAACTTAACATGTAAACTTAACATGAAAACTTAACATTTAAACTTAACGTGTAAACTTAACATGAAAACTTAACATTTAAACTTAACGTGAAAACTTAACATGAAAACTTAACATGTAAACTTAACGGGAAAACTTAACGTGAAAACTTAACGTGTAAACTTAACGTGAAAACTTAACGTGATAACTTAACGTGAAAACTTAACATTTAAACTTAACGTGTAAACTTAACATGAAAACTTAACATGAAAACTTAACATGTAAACTTAACGTGTAAACTTAACGTGAAAACTTAACGTGTAAACTTAACGTGAAAACTTAACGTGTAAACTTAACGTGAAAACTTAACATGTAAACTTAACATGAAAACTTAACGTGTAAACTTAACGTGTAAACTTAACATGAAAACTTAACATGTAAACTTAACGTGTAAACTTAACGTGAAAACTTAACGTGTAAACTTAACGTGTAAACTTAACGTGTAAACTTAACATGTAAACTTAACGTGTAAACTTAACGTGTAAACTTAACATGAAAACTTAACATGTAAACTTAACGTGTAAACTTAACGTGAAAACTTAACGTGTAAACTTAACGTGAAAACTTAACGTGTAAACTTAACGTGTAAACTTAACGTGAAAACTTAACGTGTAAACTTAACGTGAAAACTTAACGTGTAAACTTAACGTGAAAACTTAACATGTAAACTTAACATGAAAACTTAACGTGTAAACTTAACGTGTAAACTTAACATGAAAACTTAACATGTAAACTTAACGTGTAAACTTAACGTGAAAACTTAACGTGTAAACTTAACGTGTAAACTTAACGTGTAAACTTAACATGTAAACTTAACGTGTAAACTTAACGTGTAAACTTAACATGAAAACTTAACATGTAAACTTAACGTGTAAACTTAACGTGAAAACTTAACGTGTAAACTTAACGTGAAAACTTAACGTGTAAACTTAACATGAAAACTTAACGTGTAAACTTAACGTGTAAACTTAACATGAAAACTTAACATGTAAACTTAACGTGTAAACTTAACGTGAAAACTTAACGTGTAAACTTAACGTGTAAACTTAACGTGAAAACTTAACGTGAAAACTTAACGTGAAAACTTAACGTGTAAACTTAACGTGTAAACTTAACATTAAAACTTAACATGTAAACTTAACGTGTAAACTTAACATGTAAACTTAATGTGTAAACTTAACATGAAAACTTAACGTGAAAACTTAACGTTTAAACTTAACGTGTAAACTTAACATGAAAACTTAACGTGTAAACTTAACATGAAAACTTAACATGTAAACTTAACGTGTAAACTTAACGTTTAAACTTAACGTGTAAACTTAACGTGTAAACTTAACATGTAAACTTAACATGTAAACTTAACGTGTAAACTTAACATGAAAACTTAACGTGAAAACTTAACATGTAAACTTAACATGAAAACTTAATGTGAAAACTTAGCGTGTTAAGCTTACACGTTAAGTTTTCACGTTAAGTTTTCACGTTAAGTTTTCACGTTAAGTTTTGGTTCAGGGAGAAGTTTTAGTCGGACCGACCTTCACGGTGAAGGATGAGGGTTTATGGACCAGGTCCTCGAGGTCATCCTGCAGACGGAAAGAGATGTTTTAGTTTCATATGAAATAAAATGATCAACAACAAAATGAATGAATATTCTCACCCATAGAGACGCCATGATGATGATGATGATGATGATGATGGCAGGTTCGTCTGTAAGCAGAGATCAGTGTTAGTTTCAGACACCTCTTAAATCAAACACAGGTGGTCGTGTGTCTCTGCTCATGTGTATCTGACTCTGAGTTAGTCTGAGACGTAACTTGAGATCACAGGTGTGTTATTGTCTCATTGAATCATAATTACTGTGTAAACATGATCTATAAATCAAGATCTATAAATCATGATCTATAAATCATGATCTATAAATCATGATCTATAAATCAAGATTTATAAATCATGATCTATAAATCATGATCTATAAATCATGATCTATAAATCAAGATCTATAAATCATGATCTATAAATCAAGATCTATAAATCATGATCAGGAAACAATCTAAACTGAAATATTATAATCTGTGAGACAGCGTCAGCAGCACAGAGACACTGACAGACTCTACAGTGGATAAAAGCAGTGAGGTGTTTTCAGGTAGCGATGACTTCATGAGAAATGGATCACCTGAGTGATCACCTGTGCTCTGAGCCTCTCTCTGTAATCTGTAATCTGTAATCTGTGATGTGACCTCACACACACAGAAACATGAAAACACGTCGTATATGAGAAATATGAAGAACCAAAGAAACGCACACACTCACCTGGATGTCTGTCTGAACAGGAAACTAGTTCACCACACCTGTGCTCTGTGGAAATCTACCTGGGGAGCAGTCTGACCACACCCACTGAGCACTGCTGCCTTCAGGGACAGCTCGGACATTTCAATGTTCCATTTAGAGAAAGCCTGCCTGTAATTGTTAAAGTGCACCTGGGTCTACATGAGATGTTAAATCCAGCTGTCAGAAGGATTTATTCTCTCTCTGTAGAGGATTCATTTATTCATTCATATCGCTTCGTGTCATGTCGTATTGCTTCCTGTATCGTGTCATATTGCTTCCTGTATCGTGTCGTATTGCTTCCTGTATCGTGTCATATTGCTTCCTGTATCGTGTCATATTGCTTCCTGTATCGTGTCGTATTGCTTCCTGTATCGTGTCATATTGCTTCCTGTATCGTGTCGTATTGCTTCCTGTATCGTGTCGTATTGCTTCCTGTATCGTGTCGTATTGCTTCCTGTATCGTGTCGTATTGCTTCCTGTATCGTGTCGTATTGCTTCCTGTATCGTGTCGTATTGCTTCCTGTATCGTGTCGTATTGCTTCCTGTATCGTGTCGTATTGCTTCCTGTATCGTGTCGTATTGCTTCCTGTATCGTGTCGTATTGCTTCCTGTATCGTGTCATATTGCTTCGTGTATCGTGTCGTATTGCTTCCTGTATCGTGTCATATTGCTTCGTGTATCGTGTCGTATTGCTTCCTGTATCGTGTCGTATTGCTTCCTGTATCGTGTCGTATTGCTTCCTGTATCGTGTCGTATTGCTTCCTGTATCGTGTCGTATTGCTTCCTGTATCGTGTCGTATTGCTTCCTGTATCGTGTCGTATTGCTTCCTGTATCGTGTCGTATTGCTTCCTGTATCGTGTCGTATTGCTTCCTGTATCGTGTCGTATTGCTTCCTGTGTCATGTCGTATTGCTTCCTGTATCGTGTCGTATTGCTTCCTGTATCATGTCATATTGCTTCCTGTGTCATGTCGTATTGCTTCCTGTATCGTGTCGTATTGCTTCCTGTATCATGTCATATTGCTTCCTGTATCGTGTCATATTGCTTCCTGTATCGTGTCGTATTGCTTCCTGTATCGTGTCGTATTGCTTCCTGTATCGTGTCATATTGCTTCCTGTATCGTGTCATAATGCTTCCTGTATCGTGTCGTATTGCTTCCTGTATCGTGTCGTATTGCTTCCTGTATCGTGTCGTATTGCTTCCTGTATCGTGTCGTATTGCTTCCTGTATCGTGTCGTATTGCTTCCTGTATCGTGTCATATTGCTTCCTGTATCGTGTCATAATGCTTCCTGTATCGTGTCGTATTGCTTCCTGTATCGTGTCGTATTGCTTCCTGTATCGTGTCGTATTGCTTCCTGTATCGTGTCGTATTGCTTCCTGTATCGTGTCGTATTGCTTCCTGTATCGTGTCATATTGCTTCCTGTATCGTGTCATAATGCTTCCTGTATCGTGTCATATTGCTTCCTGTATCGTGTTATATTGCTTCCTGTATCGTGTTATATTGCTTCCTGTATCGTGTCGTATTGCTTCCTGTATCGTGTCATATTGCTTCCTGTATCGTGTCATATTGCTTCCTGTATCGTGTTATATTGCTTCCTGTATCGTGTCATATTGCTTCCTGTATCGTGTTATATTGCTTCCTGTATCGTGTCATATTGCTTCCTGTATCGTGTCGTATTACTTCCTGTATCGTGTTATATTGCTTCCTGTATCATGTCGTATTGCTTCCTGTATCGTGTCGTATTGCTTCCTGTATCGTGTCGTATTGCTTCCTGTATCGTGTCGTATTGCTTCCTGTATCGTGTCGTATTGCTTCCTGTATCATGTCGTATTGCTTCCTGTATCGTGTCATATTGCTTCCTGTATCATGTCATATTGCTTCCTGTATCATGTCATATTGCTTCCTGTATCGTGTCATATTGCTTCCTGTATCGTGTCGTATTGCTTCCTGTATCGTGTCATATTGCTTCCTGTATCGTGTCATAATGCTTCCTGTATCGTGTCGTATTGCTTCCTGTATCGTGTCGTATTGCTTCCTGTATCATGTCATATTGCTTCCTGTATCGTGTCGTATTGCTTCCTGTATCGTGTCGTATTGCTTCCTGTATCGTGTCGTATTGCTTCCTGTATCGTGTCGTATTGCTTCCTGTATCGTGTCGTATTGCTTCCTGTATCGTGTCGTATTGCTTCCTGTATCGTGTCATATTACTTCCTGTATCGTGTCATATTGCTTCCTGTATCGTGTCGTATTGCTTCCTGTATCGTGTCGTATTGCTTCCTGTATCGTGTCGTATTGCTTCCTGTATCGTGTCATATTGCTTCCTGTATCATGTCATATTACTTCCTGTATCGTGTCATATTGCTTCCTGTATCGTGTCGTATTGCTTCCTGTATCGTGTCGTATTACTTCCTGTATCGTGTCGTATTGCTTCCTGTATCGTGTCGTATTGCTTCCTGTATCGTGTCGTATTGCTTCCTGTATCGTGTCGTATTGCTTCCTGTATCGTGTCGTATTGCTTCCTGTATCGTGTTGTATTGCTTCCTGTATCGTGTCATATTACTTCCTGTATCGTGTCATATTGCTTCCTGTATCGTGTCGTATTGCTTCCTGTATCGTGTCGTATTACTTCCTGTATCGTGTCGTATTGCTTCCTGTATCCTGTCATATTGCTTCCTGTATCCTGTCGTATTGCTTCCTGTATCGTGTCGTATTGCTTCCTGTATCATGTCGTATTGCTTCCTGTATCGTGTCGTGTCATTTTGTGTCGTATTTCTGAACTTTTTGTTGTTTTCAGAGTTGAAAGAATGAAAGACGTCAGAATGTTTCCATATTTTTATTATTAAAAAAGGCACCGGATACAGGCATCATGTTGAAAGCTTGGTAATAATTTGTTCATAAAATGATAGCACCAAAAATATCTTGTTATCCCGTGACCTCCTGTTCCTGTGTGGGCGGAGAGGCACAGGTTATAAAGGAACAGGAGGAGAGGTGTCAGACACAGTAACATCAGTATCTGAGGGGAACAACACATCTTCATATAAAAGGTTAAAAAAGACGAGATGTCTCTGTGGTTAATATAAAATAGGATTCAGTGTCTTTGGGCAGAAAGAGGCAGCAGACACACATTTCTTATAAAATACATCATTTTAAAAAGTAACAGCAGTCAGTCATTAATCCAAACAGTGACGTCTGATTGATTCAGATCACTCTGTCACTGTGGGAAAAGAAAACACTTTGGACGATTTCATCTGAATTCATGAGGATAAATACTGCATGGCACTTTATACTGGCAGCTGTAGAGGAACCAACAAAAACTAAATAATTCATGATGACACCAAATAAAAATCATTTGTTCATCCAGACAGCAAACGTCTGTGAGTAAGGCTAAAAATACAGGTTTCAAAATATGCAAAGAAAGTCCAGCTCATGATGAAGGGATGAAGTAAAGGAGTGGTATAATTGCACTTTCATAGGCGTCATTCATTAAATTCATATTCACACACAGCATCTCAACTCTCAGTGTTTAACTCTGTGTTTAACTCTCAGTGTTTAACTCTCAGTGTTTAACTCTCTGTGTTTAACTCTCTGTGTTTAACTCTCTGTGTTTAACTCTCAGTGTTTAACTCTCAGTGTTTAACTCTCAGTGTTTAACTCTCAGTGTTTAACTCTCTGTGTTTAACTCTCAGTGTTTAACTCTCAGTGTTTAACTCTCAGTGTTTAACTCTCTGTGTTTAACTCTCTGTGTTTAACTCTCAGTGTTTAAATCTCTGTGTTTAACTCTCTGTGTTTAACTCTCTGTGTTTAACTCTCTGTGTTTAACTCTCTGAGTTTAACTCTCAGTGTTTAACTCTCAGTGTTTAACTCTCAGTGTTTAACTCTCTATGTTTAACTCTCTGTGTTTAACTCTGTGTTTAACTCTCTGTGTTTAACTCTCTGTGTTTAACTCTCAGTGTTTAACTCTCTGTGTTTAACTCTCAGTGTTTAACTCTCCTCAGCCTGAGTGCCGGTCTCTCCATAAGAAGCAGTGAAGAACAGGAGCTCCTGACGAAGGCCTCACAGCGGGGACATAAACAGTGACTTAGTGAACAATCAGCAGAGCTACATCACCGCCTGCTCAGGACCTCCAGACTAACTGATGAAGAGAACACTGACGGCTGATTGGGCCGTTTGTTGCAGCTTAGTGAGTGATTCCTGAGGTAGCTGCTAACAATGCTAAATGATGAAACTTTGCGTAACTTCCTGTACGGTGCTCGCTTCCTGAGCTTCGCCCGCTTCCTGAGCTTCGCCCACTTCCTGAGCTTCGCCCACTTCCTGAACATCGCCCGCTTCCTGAGCTTCGCTCGCTTCCTGACCTTCACCCGCTTCCTGAACATCGCCCGCTTCCTGAGCTTCGCCCACTTCCTGAACATCGCTCGCTTCCTGAACATCGCTCGCTTCCTGAACATTGCTCGCTTCCTGAGCTTCGCTCGCTTCCTGAACATCGCTCGCTTCCTGAACATCGCTCGCTTCCTGAACATCGCTCGCTTCCTGAACATCGCTCGCGTCCTGAGCTTCGCTCGCTTCCTGAGCATCGCTCACTTCCTGAACATCGCTCGCTTCCTGAGCATCGCTCACTTCCTGAACATCGCTCACTTCCCTTTTTGAAAGTGGAAAAAAAATATCTTACATCCTGAAGTTCAAACGCTGCTTTAGAAAATAGTTACTTTTATTCCCCCTCCTCCTCCTCTCCTTGTCTTCCTCCTCTATTCCTCCCCCTCTCCTCTCCTCCTCCTCTCCTCCTCTTCCTCCTCCTCTTCCTCCTCCTCTCCTCCTCCTCTCCTCCTCCTCCTCCTCCTCTTCCTCCTCCTCTCCTCCTCCTCTTCTCCTCCTCTTCCTCCTCCTCCTCTCCTCCTCCTCCTCCTCCTCCTCTCCTCCTCCTCTTCTCCTCCTCTCCTCCTCCTCTTCTCCTCTTCTCCTCCTCCTCTTCCTCCTCCTCTCCTCATCCTACTCCTCCTCTTCCTCCTCCTCTCCTCTCCTCCTCTCCTCCTCCTCCTCCTCCTCCTCAGACCTCTGTGCCGTCGTTGAGGTTGTTGTGAACTTTGACCTCCAGGTTGACCTGTTTGACCTTGGGTCGTGTCTCCTGGTTTCGGTTGAGGACGTTGATGTTCCTGACGGTGCAGTGCTTGGAGCTGAAGTTCTTCTCCACACACTTGTCCATGCACACCTCCACCTTGGTGTTGAGCGGGTACTCTTCATACGGCTTCTCCGCCTTCTTGCTCTTCTTCAAGGCCGCCCGTCTGCAGCGACGGAACAGGAAACAGGCCGCGAGCAGGACCAGGACCAGCAGGGTGACGGCGGCCACGCCCCCTCCCACAGAGCTGCCCATGTGGGCGTTAAAGGAGGCTGATGGTCCCGCCTCCAGACGCAGTGACTTCATGTTGGTG
>NW_023260169.1:0-5000 GCF_009762535.1 Notolabrus celidotus | reverse complement strand
TGAAATAAATACTGTCCAGGACCTGAGGGGGAGAGACAGGGGAGACACGGGGAGACACGGGGGAGAGACGGGGGAGAGACAGGGGAGACACGGGGGAGACACGGCGGAGACACGGGGGAGAGGTGGGGGAGAGACAGGGGAGACACGGGGGAGACACGGCGGAGACACGGGGGAGAGGTGGGGGGAGAGACAGGGGAGAGAGGTGGGGAGAGAGACGGGGGAGAGAGAGGGAGACACGGGGGAGACACGGGGGAGACACGGTGGAGAGGTAGGGGGGAGAGACGGGGGAGACACGGGGGAGACACGGGGGAGAGAGGGGGAGAGAGACGGGGGAGAGAGACGGGGGAGACACGGGGGAGAGAGGGGGAGAGAGACGGGGGAGAGAGACGGGGGAGACACGGGGGAGACACGGTGGAGACACAGGGGAGAGAGGGGGAGAGAGACGGGGGAGAGAGACGGGGGAGAGAGAGGGAGGGAGACGGGAGAGACGGGGAGAGAGACGGGGGAGAGAGACGGGGGAGAGAGACGGGGGAGAGAGACGGGGAAGAGAGACGGAGGGGGAGACGGGGGAGACACAGGGGAGAGAGGGAGACCAGGAGGGTTTATGTTGGTATCTTCATCATGACCTCACTGTGAGAGCGGTGTTCTGTGTGAATCTGCGTCTGTGAGAAACTGAAGCCCTCTGTGGAGGATCAGACTCGCTCTCCTCACCATGTGGTTCACGCTCGTGTACGGCGTGGAGTCCGTGATGGTCTCAAACGGGGAGCGGGCCCCGTTGGTGTCTGTGGGGGCCGCCACCTCCCAGGAGAAGTGGACCTGGGTCTGGTTGATGCCGGCCTCCTCGCAGCGCTCCTTCATCACTGAGAACTTTGGGTAGTGAGGGTCACAGGGGGAGACGCACACCAGGGGGTAACCAGGAGGGGGCGCCCTCTTACTGCCATCACGGGTCACCTCCTGGACCTGGTCATAGTCCGCCAGGGAGACCACCTGAGGAGGAGGAGGAAGAGGAGGAGGAGGAGGAAGATGAAGATGAGGTAGAGGAGGAGGAAGAGTAGGAGGAAAAGGAGGAGGAGGAGGAAGAGGAAGTGGAGGAAGAGGAGTAAGAGGAAGAGGAAGAGGAAGAGGAAGAGGAAGAGGAGGTTATTATCTCCTCCTCTTCGTCTCCATCGTGTTAATGTGAATGTTTCTTACGAGGGGCGTGGCCGGCAGGATGAGGCTGCCTGAAGCTTCCTGGTCCAGGATGGTCACAGTTGCCGTGGTGATCTCTCCAAGCACCGCCTCTACAGGGTCATCAGGGCCAAGGACCAATGAGAAGGACTCGTGCCATTCTCTGTCCTCATTGGACAGAATCTCCACCTTGAACAGGAGGTGATCCATCCCTGCAGGGACACACACACATACACACACACACACACACACACACACACACACACACACACACACACACACACACACACACACAGAGACACACACTCAGGATGAACACAGGTGTGTGAGGCCTCAGAGAGCCTGCACACGCACACACACACACACACACACGCGCACGCGCACACACACACACACACACACACACACACACACACACACACACACACCATCTAGTTCTCACAGACTCAGTGGGTCTCTGGATCCCTGACCTGGAGTGAACTTCAGGACTCTGCTCTTGGGGTTGTAGTCCACTCCGGACTGGGCTGATCCGTCCCGGGTGCTGCAGCGGATCTTGGAGGTCCGGTCCAGATCCCCGTGGCGGATCACCTTGATGTTGAGGACCTCGATGCCATCCGGACCCGGGGGCTCTCTGACCTGGAAGGACGCCTGCTCGAACTCGATGGTGGGAGCTAGAGGAAAGAGGAAGGTCAAAGGTCACGGCGCTGCCCCCTGCTGGTCGCTCTGTGTCACTGCGTTAACCAATCAGCTGTTTGAGCTCACCGTCCTCGTCGTTAGTGATGGTCACCGTGACGATGTCGTTCACGCCCACCATCGCGCCACTCCAGTGGTCGCCCAGTGGCGTCCCGAGATGAACCTGGAACTCCTCCTCCGGCTCGAACACGGAGTCATCGTGGACATGGACGCTGCAGTTCTTCACCTGGAGACAGAAACAGGGGACACCGTCAGAGCTGGAGACCAGAAGACCAGGACCAGGACCAGGACCAGGACCAGGACCAGGCTCACCTTCTCTCCTTTCAGGAAGGTGATCCTCGACTCATCGGCATTCCTCCGCTCCTCAAAGTCGTCCATCACCATCGCCGACATGGTCCGAGTGAAACACCTGACCGACGACTTCAAAGACAGGTCACCTGAGCGGACGACCGGCAGGTGGAGGACGCCATCTTTCTCCTTCACCGTGTACGCGCTCTTCTCAAACTGCATGCTGGGAACTGAGAGAGGACGCCGCCATGAGGGACCAAATATAACTTTACTTAAAATCAGAGGTTAACAATCCTGTAAAAACTTTATTTAAACAGGCAATGTTGACATCCTGTCCTAAAGGTGTGCGTGTGATGAAGCAGGTATAACTTTATTTAAACAGGTGATGTTGACATCCTGTCCTAAAGGTGTGCGAGTGATGAAGCAGGTATAACTTTATTTAAACAGGTGATGTTGACATCCTGTCCTAAAGGTGTGCGTGTGATGAAGCAGGTATAACTTTATTTAAACAGGTGATGTTGACATCCTGTCCTAAAGGTGTGCGAGTGATGAAGCAGGTATAACTTTATTTAAACAGGTGATGTTGACATCCTGTCCTAAAGGTGTGCGTGTGATGAAGCAGGTATAACTTTATTTAAACAGGTGATGTTGACATCCTGTCCTAAAGGTGTGCGTGTGATGAAGCAGGTATAACTTTATTTAAACAGGTGATGTTGACATCCTGTCCTAAAGGTGTGTGTGTGATGAAGCAGGTATAACTTTATTTAAACAGGTGATGCTGACGTACTGTCCTGGAAGGTGTGCGTGTGATGAAGCAGGTATAACTTTATTTAAACAGGTGATGTTGACATCCTGTCCTAAAGGTGTGCGTGTGATGAAGCAGGTATAACTTTATTTAAACAGGTCATGCTGACATCCTGTCCTAAAGGTGTGCGTGTGATGAAGCAGGTATAACTTTATTTAAACAGGTGATGTTGACATCCTGTCCTAAAGGTGTGCGTGTGATGAAGCAGGTATAACTTTATTTAAACAGGTGATGCTGACATCCTGTCCTAAAGGTGTGCGTGTGATGAAGCAGGTATAACTTTATTTAAACAGGTGATGCTGACGTACTGTCCTGGAAGGTGTCGGTGATGACCACGCTGGCTTCGTACGGCTCCTGGAGGACGGCGCCCTGAGGCGAGCTTAGGAAGACCACGAAGGACTCGGACCCCTCGATGGACGGGCTCTGGACGTCGTCCATGATGGTCAGGCTGCAGGTCTGAGGACAGAGAGAGGGTTTCAGGTGTGTCAGTCTCTGGAGCTGGAACCTGTCGTGTCCTTGGCTTTTATCGGTCTTTACCTCCTGGGTCTTCCCGGGTTTGAACTCCACCTTCTTGGAGCTGGGGATGTAGTCGACCCCCGGGCTGGCTGAGGGGGGGTCAGAGGGTCGGGTGGCACACCACACAGAGGTCACAGAGGTCAGGTCGCTGCCATGACGCAGCACAGGGATTTCTATGGTACCTGGAGAGATCAGGACACAGGGACACCTGTTAAAACTAACACAGGACAGTCATGTGATGATCAGACTGTATGTGATGGAGACAGGAAAGACTGGGGTCAGCTGGCTCTGAGTCCAGCTCTCTGCAGAGACCTCAGGGCGGTCTGTGCTGGTCTATGATGGGTCAGTTCTCTGCAGAAACCTCAGGGCGGTCTGTGCTGGTCTATGATGGGTCAGCTCTCTGCAGAAACCTCAGGGCGGTCTGTGCTGGTCTATGATGGGTCAGCTCTCTGCAGAAACCTCAGGGTGGTCTGTGCTGGTCTACTATCGGTTAGCTCTGCAGAAACCTCAGGGCGGTCTGTGCTGGTCTGTGATGGGTCAGCTCTCTGCAGAGACCTCAGAGCGGTCTGTGCTGGTCTATGATGGGTCAGCTCTCTGCAGAGACCTCAGGGCGGTCTGTGCTGGTCTATGATGGGTCAGCTCTCTGCAGAAACCTCAGGGTGGTCTGTGCTGGTCTATGATGGGTTAGCTCTCTGCAGAGACCTCAGGGCAGTCTGTGCTGGTCTATGATGGGTCAGGTCTCTGCTCATGAACACAGGGACGTGTGTGACTGCGTGTTGCACTCGCTGACTCTGATCAGCAGGTATGATGTAATGAGTAAAAGTGCGTCTGTGCTGGGTTCAGACAGGAAGGCGTACCTGCGTCTTCACTGAAGGTAAAGGTGGCGTTTCCCAGGGAAACCGTGGACGCGTCGTTGGGTCCATCGATGATCACCTTGGCGACCGTCACGTCGCCCGTGCGGGCGTTGTCGGAGGCGTCGGACAGCACGAGCTCGAACTCCTCGGACAGCTCGTACTCGCTGTCGTCGATGAGCTTGACGTCGCAGGAGGACATGCTGACCCCGGGACCGAAGATCACCCGGTTATCTGACGTCATCCCGCGACTCTTATAGTCCGAGCCGGACTCCAGAGCGCCCAGGCTGCTGCCCCGAGCCGACCTCCCCACCGTGTAGCAGAGCGCCGACACCAGGCTGGAGGAGTCACCTGGAGGAGACGAGGAGACAAGGAGACAAGGAGGAGAGGGAGGAGATGAGGAGGTGTGTTGACTCTGTAACAGTGTCTGTTTTTAAAGTCCTGAAACCTTCGAGGTTAGAGAAACCCTGCCTGCCTCTCCCTCTCCCCCTCCCCTCTCTCTCTCCCCTCTCACCCCCCCTCTCCCTCTCCCCCTCTCTCTCCCTCTCCCTCGCACGATCCCCTATCTCTCCCTCTCTCTCTCTCCCTCTCACCCCCCTCTCTCTCTCCCCTCTCACCCCCCTCTCCCTCTCTCTCCTCTCTCTCCCTCTCTCTCTCTCTCCCTCCACCCCCTCCTCTCT
>NW_023260168.1:0-39948 GCF_009762535.1 Notolabrus celidotus | reverse complement strand
TGGATGGAGGTTTGAAGAATTTGGCTGTAAATTAATTTATTATTTAAGAGCTTTTAAAATAGTTTATCAATGACAATCTGCCATCTTTAAGGAGGTAAAGAAGACATGATGGATGTTTCAGTGAATGTTTGAGTTTCTTTGTTTCCATTGAAAAAGAAAGAGTCAAAGTGTCTCCCTAACAAATGAACCATCTGTGTGTGTGTGTGTGTGTGTGTGTGTGTGTGTGTGTGTGTGTGTTTGTGTGTGTGTGTGTGTGTGTTCCTGTAGATGTGCGAGCCCAGTTGGTGGAGCAGCAGCGATGCCTGGAGCAGCAGACGGAGATGCGGGTTCAGCTTCTCCAGGACCTGCAGGACTTCTTCAGGAAGAAGGCCGAGATCGAGACGGAGTACTCCAGAAACCTGGAGAAGCTCGCCGAGAGGTTCATGGCCAAAACACGGAGCACGAAAGACCATCAGCAATACAAGTAAGACTCAGGGTGTGGATGGAGGAGGAGGAGGAGGAGGCGTCTGGTCTCACAATGCTAACTGAAGCTTTGCCACAGTGTCAACAGGCAGAGGTGAAAAGTGCCTTACGTGGATTCATCCGATATGACGTGTGTGATCAGGTTGCTTTCTTTAACCGACCCTTTCAACCTCCTTACTGTCGTGCATTATCTTACATTTGTCGCCTGTCCCTTTAAGAGTCATCCAAAGCTCCTGATGTGTCTCTGTAGTCTCAAGCTTGGTGAGATTTTAGTATGGACCATCTTTTCAGTAAAGGAAGATCAAAGTTCCTGGTCTGGTCTCCTCTCAGCACACTTAGAGCATCATTAAGCCTCCTCACTCACAGCTTTACTGGACCAGTTTACTCTCAGCACATTTAGAGCTTCTTTTTCAGAGAAAGAGCCTCTTAGAAGCTGATAAAACTAAACAAGTTTTTCCTATTTGGGGGTGGAGACCAAAAACAGAGAGAAAAGTGAGTAAATGTTGGAGTTACTGTAAAAATATATACTTATTAATTGCTATTTAAAGCTTGTGCAAATAGTTTTTAGCTGGTTATGAAACAGACACATGCACCGGACAAGATCTGAGATTTGAGGTATCATTTTGTCCACAGGGGGCGCCAAAATCCACACAAAGGGAACGCTTTCTACGCTGAAACCGTTGAAAGTATCAGAGAACGTTATTTTCTGACTGATCTTAAATGTTCAAATACACTTTGATGGGTAGGAATCTGTTCAACCACAGTAAAGATGTCAGTGTGTGAAGTCAAGAGAAACTGAGGGCATCCATGTACGGATGAAACCAAGACGTAGACGCTCTTTCAGTTTACTTCAAAGACCTCTCTCTCTTCTCTCTCTCCTGCAGAAAAGATCAGAACCTGCTCTCTCCGGTCAACTGCTGGTACCTGCTCTTAAACCAGGTACGTCTCATGTGTTTGGTTCCTTTGAAGACCTTGTCCCAAACTGTTCAGACCCCAGACCTCCGCTGTCCCTCAAGATGGTTAAATGTTCCTCACCAATAAGCAGATCCCAAAACAGACAAAATAGAACAGAGTAAAGGTCAAAGTGACTTCATGTAGCTGGTAGAACATTAGACTTCCTGTGTGCACATGTTGCTGTGTTTCTGTGCAGCTTTAAATTAACCTGATACCGTGATCTGACGTCGACAGCTCACAGCTCACCTGGCAACAAAGAAAAGAGGGAAACAGATTAAAAAACATTTATTTTGCATGTTTTTATTTCAAATGTAAACACTATTTTTATTTATATGTTTAAAATTATAGATAAAATGTGCAATTTTAAATGTTTTTAGTTTTTGGAAGACATTCTGGGGCCCTGTATCAGTGTTTCCTCCACTTTAGGAACCTTTATTTTAAGGTACCTTTCCATCACTTTGATTAATAATAAGATATGAACTCTGGATTAGGCTGAGTTAACTTAATCAAGTCTTAAAATATCTTTTATACCTTTCTTTGTACAGGTAGTATTTTTTATTTTTATGTAGAATTTGTAAGGTTAGTTTTTAGGTTTCTAGATTTATTGTCTTTACTGTCTTGTTGTTAAGTACCTGTGTTCCATTCACCACGTCAAATTCCTTGTGTGCGCTCACTTGGCAATAAAGCTTTCTTGATTCTTGATTCTTGAGAAATCGTATTCCTTCATGTCTTCTTCAGGTGAGGAGGGAGAGTAAGGACCACGCCACCCTCAGTGACCTCTACCTGAACAACGTCATCACCCGCCTCACACACATCAGCGAGGACTCCGCCCGCCTCCTCAAGAGGGTGAGCTTTATTAAAACGTGAAGTCATATTTATCTCAGAGCTGTTTTTAAAAGTTGAAAAACTCAAATCAGACGAAGGTATTTGTGTCTTTTCTAACTTCTAAGGATCATTTGAAAAGCAGCGTTCCCATAAATCAGATCAGAAGTGAGACCAAAGATTTCAGAGACAATAATTCTCCTTAATTAAAAATTTCCAGTTTTTATATCCCTCCTGTAGGATCCACTCTCCGTCCGTCCTCTCCTTCCTCTCTGCGCTCACTCTCAGGCTAAAAAAAGCTCTGACGCAGCTCCTCACCTGACCTCTGTCATGAGCTGTATTTAAGGTGATGTTTTACGGCCCATAAAATCCAAACTTTTACTGTAAATCTATAAAAGCGTCCCCGCCGAGGTCCCCACGTCCCCTCAGCGTCTGCTGCAGCCTCCAGGAACGGATCATAAAGCCCGACACCAAACACCGTCTGCAGGAAATCCAATAAATCCTGCAGACGCTCTCTTTACATGTTTAATGTATGCAGACTAACTCTGAGTCATCATCCATCAGGAGGTGATTACATTAGTTAGTGTGCTTCATGGATTCATGATGGAGCAGGAGAGGAAGTTATGGTGTTAGTGGGACAGAGGGGGAGTGGGAATGTTTGAGTATGAAAATATCAAATAAAAAGAAGAAGTCAGATCTTAGAAGATATCTGTTAGTGCAGATAAATTAGATAATGCTGTCAATGTTTTGCGTCTGAACAAAGTCCATTAAATAAACGTTCTTGTTCATCTGTAAGTGACTGAAAACATCACAGAGATGATTCCTGCAGAGAGAGAGCTTCATGTTGAAGAGTAAAATGCTTTTTTATAACCATAAATAAATGTTTCTCACTGTGCAGATCAGACAAAAAGACGTTAAATAGGTAAAGTGCATGTAAAATGTTAAATGCACCACAAACAGTGCTGCAGAATAAGTAGCATCACTGTGCCTTGGTGCTGTTTGTGTGAATTTAAATGATCATCATGCATTGATTTGCTGCAAAGCTTGGCCCTCTTTATGCAAATTAACCTCACTGCAAAAGCATCCGATTAACGAACTCTGGCATTAACAGCCAATTAGAGTGAGACTTTGAAACTCCTCCTGCTGGGAGTCGGTGGTGATTGCACCTGAAGTGTTTGTAAGCGAGTTACACTCAAACGTTCCTGTGATCATGACAATAATTTGACCTCTTGATGAGCTGAAATAATAAACCTGTCCTTAGAGTCTTGTTTTAATTGATTGTTATTGTTATAATCAGGAGTTTGATGGTTGTCCGAGTCTCAAACATGCACAACATGCTTCTTTATTTGAATGATCTGTTTTCACTCACTCCAGAGAGGAAGCGTTGTCATAAACATAAACATTAGTGTCACATCCAGCATCCTTAAAAACACAGATAAGAAGAGTCCCTTCCACATGCATCTATGTGTCTTCCAGATTCATCTATGTGTAGAAATGTTTGAGTGTCATGGATGAGGGCACAGAGTGATGCCGACAGCTCGTCTCCACAATCAGACGCAAAACAAGCGAACTGAGCAGAGCTGCAAAACTCAAGGAGCATGTTTGAGCTGGAGTATCATCAGTGCAGCGTGCTACTCAACTACAAATACAAGCTCTGCAGAGAAGAGTCGATGCATTATCCAAAAACACTTGGCCTAGCGGTTTAAGCGCCCGTGTTACGGGTCCCAGAAATGTTGCTGTAACAAAGATGAATCCTGTAAGATACAGGGAACACTCAGGAACAATGAAGACACAGGACATATCATTTGTTGTCCAGAAAGAGTCTCTTATTCACAAGCTTTTGTAACACTTTGAACGTAGACAAATACGTATTTCAATTTCAGATTCTCACAGATGACAGTACATTACATTCTCTACCAACAATAACATCCTTCAGTAAATAACCCTTTTAAAACTCTACTTATCTGACTGTACAAGGGTTCATTGTACTTTCTTGAAACTATTAGATGTGTGGGAGCCTTCCTTCTTAGTATTTACAAACGTAGTGACGTGTCTGCAAGACAAAACTCTGGGATACAAACTCTTATTTTACGCGAGGGGCAGACAGGCAGCCTAGCAAAGCCTGTGCATGTGGCGGGAAAATAGGCAAGGCAAGGCAAGGCAGCTTTATTTGTATAGAGCATTTCATACACGAGAGCAACTCAATGTGCTTTACATTAAAACATTAAAAGCATTGGAGACATTCAGACAAGCATAAAAGAACACATAAAACAGAAAAGAAAAGGAAAATTAGAAATATATTAAAAATTACATTAAAATTTTAATTTAAAGTGGGTTAAAATAATCTAAGATAGGAAGGCAGTGGCAAATAAAAAGGTCTTAGTCTTTGATTTAAAAGAGGTGAGAGTTGGAGCAGACCTGCAGCTTTCAGGGAGTGTGTTCCAGATATGTGGAGCATAATGACTAAACACTGCTTCACCATGTTTCGTTCTGACTCTAGGGACTGAAAGCAGACCAGTACCTGATGACCTCAGAGGTCCAGGTGGTTCATAAAGTAGTAGCAGATCAGCAATGTATTTTGGGCCTAAACCATTCAGGTCTTTATAAACCATCAGCAGGATTTTAAAGTCTATTCTCTGACAGACAGGAAGCCAGTGTAGAGATCTAAGAACTGGAGTAATGTGGTCTACTTTGTTGGTCCTTGTTAGGACTCGAGCAGCAGCATTCTGTATGAGCTGCAGCCGTCTGATGGACTTTTTAGGGAGTACTGTAAAGACCCCGTTACAGTAGTCTAGTCTGCTAAAGATACAGCGACTTTCAAACTATCTGTTCACTAAATAAACACTTTTAAACACTTGAGAAATTAGACAGAAGTTACTTATATATATATCTCAGAGAGACTTCCCACAAAGTACCAACCTGTAAGATACTGGGAACACTCAGGAACAATGAAGACACAGGAAATATCATTTGTTGTCCAGAATGAGTCTGAGATGTGGGCGGAAGTGTTCCCCACATATAACCCCCGGCACAACCGCTCCGGCGTCAACAGTTCCACCTAAAGTTCTGCTCTATTTCAGAGTCATTATATACACACAAAAGTGGTCACCTATTTTGGGTGCGCCACATCCGCCTCCTATATATATAGAGGGTATAGTCCTTGTTTGCAGTGGATGCTGGTTCCCGCCACCTCCCCGCTCTCAACTCCACACATTTCCTGTCTCTCTTCAGTTTTGTTTTCCACCCTAAAAAAATGATTTTTCAATTTATATTTTATTGTATTTATCTTAATTGTGTTTTTAAGTTGAATTTGTATCACCATCTTGCTAAGTTGAGTCTTTTAGAGCCAAAAATATCACTTTAAAAAACAGTTTGTTGTTTAGTTTTGTTTGAACTTCAATAAATATTATTTCTGTTTAATGAAAAGGTGAAATATTTCTCTCTTTAATGAAGTGACGTAGAAGTTTAGAATAAAAGTGAGTCCCTCAGTGTTCCTCTTAAGTCCTGGTCTTGATTGGTGGTCCTCCTCAGCTCTTGTCAGTCCTCTTGGTGTGCAGGACTCTCAGCTCGTTCTTTATTTCATGCGGCCTCTTAAAGCAGCAGCGTTGATGCTAATGAAAAGTAAAGTCAGAGTTCCCCTGAGGAACCATGGGAGGCCTTACAGTTTAGCAAATTACACACACACACACACACACACACACACACACACACACACACACACACACACACACACACACCGGTGCAGGCTCCAAAGCGCCTCTAACTTTAGCTCTCCTGTTCATTATTAATCCGTCCTCCGGCTCCTCTTTTATTCATGCTAACTAAAGTGCAGCGGCTGCCGGCAGCTATAAACAGCAAGACCTCCATCGAGTCCCCCCGGTTCCCCGAGTCCTCTCAGAGACCCGGCTCTGAAGAGGAAGGACGCCAGGAAGAGGCAGACGGCTCCGTGGCCATGACAACGCCGACAGCCCTGTGGTCATGGCGACGAGCTCAGCTGATCATTTCTCAGCGGGGCGCCATGGGAACAGGATCCATCAATCCTGGGATGCCACGGTCATTTAGCATAATGTAATATTAATACGGCGCCGCGCCGCCACATAGCTCCTTCCCCAAACTGGAGGGTCTGTTTAATGCATGAGACAGGAAGTGAGGCGCAGCTCGCCGTGATTCAGGCGTGATTTCATTTGTTTGTGTGCGGTCAGAAACGTTTGTTTATGTGCTGCTGGGACACAAGATGGAGGAGAGGCTCATATCTTTAACCTAGGGTCTGACTTTAACACTGATGATCACAGCCTCTCTGGTGCTGATGATCCTTCATGTCTAAATCTGCTGAGTGTGGCTTTAAAGTGAGTTTGAGATCATCGTTAAGCCTCCTCACTCACAGCTGTACTGGTCTGGTTCACTCTCTGCACACGTAGAGATTCATTTTCAGAGAAAAAAACGTCTTAAAAGCTGATAAAACTAAACAAGTAAAGTGTAGATTGTTTTCCTTTTGGGGGTGGAGACCAAAAACAGAGAGAAAAGTGAGTAAATGTTGGAGTTACAGTAAAATATATATTTATTCAGAGAGATTTAAAGCTCCTATGAGATGTTTTTAGCTGGTTATGAAACAAGACACATGTACCAAGCAAGATTGGGGATTTGAAGTATCACTTTGACCACAAGGGGTGCCAAAATCCACACAATGGGAAACTTTACTACGCTGAAACGGTTGTGCTGCTGTCATATTTTACTAGTTCGACTGGTAAAATGTTCTGAAAGTATCAGAAGATGTTATTTTCTGACTGATGTGATGAGGTCGGTCCCTCAAATGGATTAATAATGAAATATAAGAGCTTGTAGGATGGATAACAGGAATCAAAAGATGAGCGGACACACTTAGGAGGAACAAATCTAGAGTCAATATTTAATGTAGATCTGTTTTCTTTGTTTTCAAGAAACAATCTGAAGATTTAAAGAGGAAATTCCTCCTCTGAGTTTCTAACTGTTATCTATTCTGTAAGAGAGCAGACTAAAATCTTTAATGTGTTTATTTATTTAAATTATTTTAACATTTTCCTCTTTTTTAATCTCCTTTCAGAGCAAAGAAATCATCTTTCAGCTTCAGGAGGATCTCATGAAGCTCCTGAACGAGCTTTACACCGTGAGTGGAACAAACTGATTCATTAATGGAGACAGATGTGGACTTTGTGAAACCAGAATCAAATGTTTCTGAACTCAAGGGAACAATTTTCAATCCTTCAAGAAGAAAATGTTAAATTCTGTTTCTGATAAATGTCAAGGTTTCTTTAAAAGCGTCTCAGAGTGAGACTGAAAACCTTGAAGGATAGAAACCTTCATCCTGTCATCAGTGAAATCTTGTTTTCCCATTTGTATGACTCTGTGTTATTATGGGCTGCTGTTGCCTAGGTGATGAAGACATATCACATGTACCACGTCGAGACGATCAGCGCGGAAACCAAACTGCGGGACGCGGAGCGCCAGGAGGGCCGCGTGAAGGGCGTGTCAGGGACCGGTGGAGGGTTGGAGCCGGTGTTCGGCCTGCGGATAGAAGAGCGCCACCAGAGACGCAACACGGCACGCAAGATGGAGAAGATGAGGGAGAAGGTAACGACGTCTACGCTTTTAAATTTGATTTATGGAGTACCAAAGTTATCCCGTTTGGTTAGCTAGCAACAGGAACTATCAGGAGCTAATTCAACGTTTTCAAAAGGTGCTTTTTGACCGCAGGAACTTTCACCAGGAACTTGTGACCTTTTGAGGAACTTTGCGTGTTTCAACAGCATGAACATGGGTCTAAATTTAGTTCCAGGGTAGTTGAAGTACCCCTTAATAAGTCTAAAAAGTCAGGGGTCGTTAGAACCTTCCAAAGGTCCAGGAACTTTTGTGGGCGGGGCCTGCATTGAGAGGGATGCATCCGATTGAAGAGGTGCTTTTCGACCGCAGGAACTAGGTACCTTTTGAGGAACTCTGCACGTTTCAACAGCATGAACATGTGTCTAAGTTTAGTTCCAGGGTAGTTGAAGTACCCCTTGAAAAGTTCCTACTAGGGGGGTTGTACCTTCAAAGGTCCAGGAACTTTTGGGGGCAGGGCCTGCAATGCGAGAGATGCATCCGATTCAAAAAGTGCTTTTCAACCGCAGGAACTTTCCCCAGGAACTAGGTACCTTTTGAGGAACTTTGTGCATTTCGACAACAGGAACCAGGGTCTTCATTTAGTTCCAGGGTAGTTGAAATACCCCTTGGATTGTCCAAAAGGTCAGGGGTATAGTACTTTCCAAAGGTCCTTGAACTTTTGGGGGGCGGAGCCTGCAATGCAAGAGATTGAAAAGCACCTTTTCAAACGCGGGAACTTTCCCCAGGAACTAGGGTCCTTTTGAGGAACTCTCCTCACCTCATGTCTCTTTGTTTCTTCATCAGAGGAAGGCTAAGTACTCTGAGAACAAGCTGAAGACTCTTAAAGCCAGGAACGAGTATCTGCTGACGATGGAGGCCACCAACGCCTCCGTCTTTAAATACTACATCCACGACCTGCCTGACATCATAGACGTGAGTTCACTCCTCTCCTCATCCCTTCTTTTATTCCAAACGCCGTCCAAACACGTTCCCTCCGTCTGTGTCTCAGTGCTGTGACCTAGGGTACCACTCCAGTCTGAGCCGGGCTCTGAGGACCTACCTATCAGCCGAACTTAGCCTTGAAGCCTCCAGGAGGGCGGGCCTGGAGGTGCTGGAGGGGGCCGTGGAGGGCCTGGACCCCGCCCGAGACAGGCAGCGTCTGCTGGGTCTTTACCCCACCGCCTTCTGCCCCCCGCAGCGCTTTGGATTCCAGGCCCACATGGGGGACAATGTGAGTACACGTTATTCAGAGAGCTGTGTTTACAGTCATAGAGAATCTAAGGGTTTGATCATCGTGGGTTATTCCTTTACATGAAGACGTTTCAGACGGAGAGATGGTCATCAGGGACTTCTGTTAGACCTAGAAATTCAAAGACTGTTCATTATTTAAAGTTCTTGTTCCTCTGTGTGGTGACATTGTTCCTCTATCTCTCAGGTGAACCAGATCGCGTCCCAGCCACAGGTCCAGGCCGAGCTGACCCTCCGTCTCACACAGCTCCAGACCCGCCTGGCGTCTCTGAAGATCGAGAACGAAGAGGTGAGACACGAAAACTGGATCAATGTTTAGAAACAGAGATTGTAATGAATGGAGGAAAGACAAACATCACTTGTAAACACTTTGTCAGATGTCCAGGCTGTGTGGAAATTCAACTATGATTCCTCTAACTACACACATCTCTGATTAATTCATGGTGAAAGTTATAGTGTTCAAAGATCTGAATGACAAACACTCAGATTGCTTTGCTGTTATACTCGGGTAGTCGTTTCTAACCTGAGTCAGACTCTTAACGTCGCTTGAAATGAATCAAACACACTTTGTTGCAGGTAAGGTGGAAATTTGGACACAATTTTGCTGCATATTGCATCAAAAATTGGACTAAAATGACATTCAGTTTGACTTTATTATCAGTCTTACTTTGAGTTTTCTGTAAAGTGAAAAGATAGTTTTGTTTTGCATAAAATGACAAAAAGAAAGGAACATCTTTGGAGGCTGTTTCTGCAAGGACCTGAAGCCTGTAACCTCCTGAAAGCTTCGTGCATCACATATAATAATAGCAGACTTAATTAAACAACACTTTTAAATACAAGAGATTATGTAAAGCTTTGAGAATCAAGCAAAGCATGAAACTCAGTGAGATCCTGAACAACTCGGTGAGACAGCAAGAGAAGAAGAAGTTAAATCAAGAGGATGAAAGACTTCAACATTTCAAAACACAGCAGAGAGGAAAAAGGAGGAAGAAAGAAAATAAATTTAAATAAATAAATAAAAAACCTTTACATCTGTTTGGATTTTTTAAAACATTTTGATTGCTTTTATAAAGGAAACCGCTCCAAATAAGTTAAAATCAGACCTGTTTAATGGTTAAGAAATGCTGGAGACATGGACGTTAATTAAGGTCTGAAACCAGGACAACACTTCTGGATCTATCCCCTGCAGACCTTCAGTTCCTGCTCCAGCTCCTCCATCAGTTTGTCCAATAATCTGTGTGATGGATCTGAAAACAGAACGTTTCCTCTGTGGTCAAACATCCCTCTGATTAAGACTTCAGCGTTTCCCCGTCAGCTCCAAAGTTTCCTCAGTGTTATGGTAATTTATCCGGGTCTAATGGGACGATAATGCAGCAGATGTATCCTCTAAAAACAAACACCCCGGAGCGTCTCGGTGAGGCAGGCTGAGGCGTCCTGTCGTGGTCGTTGTCGCGGGGCAGACTGGAGCGCCGTGTGCTCAGAGGGCAGCTGTTGACTCATCCTGAAGGGCATAAAAATGCTGAACCAGTCTGGATTAATGAGCTGCATCTGCATGTCTCAGCATCCTACACACACACACACACACACACACACACACACACACACACACACACACACACACACACACACACACACACACACACACACGCCCTGATTATCATGTACAAATAAAAACACTTTCACAGCCATTATCCCGGCTGTAAATACAAACACACTTTGCATATAAAGCGTACACAAACACAGCAGCTGTGCCTGAGAGCCGTTCATCAGAGAAGGAGGAAACTGTGACCTGAAACTGTTTCATAATTCATAACTCCGGACCGCTGATCCAGAGAGGTGAAGTCATAAAATATATGATGCTCAGTCAACCGCTCAAATATAGGGAGGGAAAAAGATGCAGAAAAAAAACTTGATTTAAAAAAAAGCAAGTTGGTTTACCAAAATAAAATGCTACCAAATCTGCAAAATATACGAAAAGAAATAATTGAAGGCATTCATTTATTGATAAAACACGGCATTAATCTAAGATTTTATTCCCCAATAATTAACTTTTATTATTATTATTCTTATTATTATTATTATTATTTTAAATACAAAGAGTTAAAAACACAGAACAGAGCAAAGGACTACCATTAAGACAATTATAAAATAATCATGTATAATCAGAGCTGTTATTTTTATTTTTAAGTCAAAAATTTAAACATACTGACATAAAATAAGAAAAAATCAATAAATGATAAATAAATACAAAATATGAAAAATAAAAGGAAATTGTTAAAAGAAAATTTAAGATTAATTTGAAGGATTGAGAGGAAGTAAAAATTAATTTACAAGCAATTTGTGTGTGTAAATATGCATCTATTAATGTGTCATTTAATATAATTGTTTCTCTTTATAATGCATTTCCTTTTTTTAAATTAATTGTATTTATTTATGAATAAATTTAGTTTTTATTTTCTTCATTAATCCATCAAAATTGTTATATTTTTATTAATTCCTTTTATGCATTTTCCTGCAGAGTTTGCTTTCATGTTTAGTCTTTGCAAACTAACTGAATTTAGTACGCCTCAAAAATATAACTTTAAAAATAATAATCATACTGTAATTATTATTGTTTCATGTTTATTTTTTATTTTGTTTAAGGAAATATTTCCTCATTGAGTCTTTTTCTTTTCTGTCTTTTTGCCACTTTTGTCCTCCGTACATAAGAGCCTTCACAGTCTCTAATCAACACTGGATCAGTAGAGTCCAAACATGAAGTCCAGTCTTATTCTTTTTAGTTAGGAAGTTATTTTTATGCATGTTTTTCCTTCAGTGTATGGGACAGCTGAGGAGAGAAGGAAACATACAGCTCTACATGTTTTGTAAAATGTCCAAACTGGAGGAAGATCCTCAGACTGATGTAAACTATGTTCCTGTGATTCCATCTCCCGCCCCCCTGCAGGTGAAGAAGACCTGGGGCGCGACTCTCACCACCCTGCAGGACATGACGGTGCTGGACGACTACGACGTCTCCCAGAGCTTCACCCACAGCCCGTCCTCCGAGTCGGTGAAGTCCAGCGTGTCGGACGGCTACTTGAACAAACCCAGTCTGGCTAAACGCCGGGCCAACCAGCAGGAGACGGAGCTCTTCTACTTCACGGTGAGACGTCAGCTGGATCTCACGGTCTGCAGTGACACACTCCTGAGAGAGGAGGAATCTTTTAATATTTCATTAAAGGAGTGGAGGCATTCCTTGGTTTAGATCAAGTCCCTTTTTAGTGGCGTTGTAGATCCCTGCTGTTCTGGAACAAACTGCTAATGGTTAATGTTTGTCCTACAAGGCCACCGTACCACAGCTGGGAGGACTGCACTTATTTCCTTGTACTCTCTGTCCTGATATCTTCTCTTATCTTGTCTTCAAACTACAGAAAGTCCTTTACAACATTCACCATTTTACACTGGCTGCTTGTGTGGATATAATGTGATGACATAAACCTCTGTACATGAACCAGTGGCTCTTTGGGTTCCCTCTTTTCTGTCTCACCATTCTTCCAAATGTGGCACGACCTGCTCCACAGCTGAGCCCCAGACACGTTCCTCCACATGTTCTGTGAAACCGACTCGCTGCAACACGAGTTTGATTCGCGAAGGTGCATCCATAATTCACAGCAGCTGTAATATTCATCTGGATGCTAATTTTGGAACGCTTAAAAAGGCCTTCAGTTAAATATAGGTTCCAAAAAATCAACAGCAGAGTCTTTTACAAGGAAACACAGAAGAAGAAGGAAGTGTGAGTCAAGCCACACCCCTGTGCACACCCTTCTTTATCCTCATGTTCTCACCCTTAATGGGACTGTGATTTATGAATTAGCATCATGAAGAAGATTTTGACTTAGAGACTGAGATTATAAACTCACTGTGGCTCACTAAAGTGAAAAATAACCAGGAAGTAAGCTCCTTTTCTCGTACACTTCAAGATAATCAGACTGCTTCTTGTAAACCTGAGGAGTCGCCCCCTGCTGGCCACTTAGAGGCTGCAGGTGCCAGTTAGACAGGTGATGTATTATCCCTGCTGAGAGTGTTTTTATTCTACTTTGTAGTCCAGCTATTAAAGTTAAAAGTGGAAAACTGCACGTGTATGAAACTGACGGTTCCTGGTAGCTGATTGTGTTTTGGGCGTCATGAAAAATGATAAATGTAATTGATGAAAATGAGGAAGATGTTAGGAGGCAGTGAGGATTTCTACCCTTAGTGACCTTATGGACAAAACCGCCGTCCATCAGAGTTCCACGTGATCACTGATGTCTTATTATCTTGTCTTTGTCCTGGAGGGATGAACAGATGATGTTATAGTTTTTGTTAATCTTCTATGTTCCTGTTTCTGTCCTCAGAAATTCCGCGAGTATCTGGAGGGGAGTAATCTGATCTCCAAACTGCAGGCCAAACACGACATCCTGAAGAAAGCCTTAGCCGAGGGTGAGACCTTCAGAAACCTCGTCTTTTATCTTAAACTTTAAATATCAGACATCATCTCTAACCTTTAACTCTTCTTTGTGTTGTCCTGCAGGATATAAAGCTGACCTCCTGACCACCAGGTATTATTACCACGTTATCAAAGTGCAGATTTTAAACGTGATGATAACCAACACTGAACTTCTCTTTGAGCTGAAGCTGAAACTCTCCTCTCTGTGTTTCTGCTCGTTACAGTCGTGGGCGGAAGAACTCCCACAGCAAGCACCAGGTAGAGTTTCAGCGTCAGGCTGCAGGTCGTTTCTCCGGGAGAGGAGAAGGATCCAATATCCACTTTTCACAATCCTGATTTTAGAGTGCAGTCATTTAAATCTCTGTTAGAGTATCATGTCACTTAATAACTGCTGGAATTCAGACGAGCAGATGATAGTCTATAAAACTAAATCTGAATAACTGATAATTATCAGACCAGAGAGACAGACTTACACAGCAACAATCAGGGTCATTTAAAGTTATACCTTTTTATTTGGCCTTTTTGCCTTTATTGTATAGGACAGCTGAAGAGGGACAGGAGATGTGGGGAGTAGAGAGTGGGGGAAGACATGCAGGAAATGGTCGACTGGCCGGGAATCGAACCGGCGACCCCTGCGACGAGGACTGTAGCCTCTGTATGTGGGGCGCTTAGACCGCTAGGCCACCAGCGCCCCCAATCAGTGTCATTTAAGGGCTTAATGTGCCCTGAGTCTTACCTGTCAGGCTACTTATATCGACCCTTCATAATACTCTGAAAGGTTGAAGATGCACTTCCCAGTCTAAAGGAAGTTTTTTAAGCAAAGATAATCCAAGTAGTGTAAGTCAGTCTGTGAAATCAGAAGGAATGAATAATATCTGACCCTGAATCTAAACTTCCTGATGTGTTCACAGGATTCAACCAAAGCCATACCTTTACTTGTGGAGAGCTGCATCCGCTACATCAACCTCCACGGTGAGTCTCATCATTATAAAAGTGATGTGACCTGATGTTAGACTTTATTAATGAAACAACACGATGTGTGTGATATAATATAATACTATACTACAGAAGGGGATGGGAAACTCTATGATACAATAAGATATGATATAACTGGATATAATGGATAGGATTTTATAACAACACGACATGAGACATCACAGTACCTTAGGATACAGGATGACACGAGATGACACAACATGATACAATACAACAGGCTTCATTACAATACTATACGTTGCATACGTTACCATTAAATTGGATATAATACAACACAACACAAACAATACAACAGTATACGTTACCATACTGCACCACATGATACATTATGATATGGTACAACACAAGATAACATGATACAATACAGGGTTTGATATGACACTTTGACACGAAACAATACAAGAAGATACAACCCACACGAAAAGAAACAATACCACATGAAAGATACCACATGACACAAAAAGAAACCACACGAAATGAAACCACCAGATACAACCATAGACTGTAAATGAAAATGGACAGCGTTGCTCCGCCTCTTCCTGTTGTACGGTTCTGAAGCCAAAAAATCCCTCTCCTGGGCGCCGCCATTGTGCAGCCAGAGCCTGTGAAGCCACGGTAACAAGCTCCGCCCTACAGCGTGACGTCACAAGCAAGTGGCAGCCTCCGGTCTAAAAATATGAGTCCAATGTGGAAGTGTTAAAAGCTGCAGTTCATCGAGGATCCACTAGAGGCTGGCTCCGGAAGTACCGGAAGTCACATACACATGAATGGGGAAAAGCTGATCTTTGCAGCATTAATAAACATGTTTACAGCCTGGTACAAAAGATGAGTGGAGTCTGAATAGCTCATTTCTCGATGTCCTCTCACTGTGAGGGGGGTGAATTTCTTTCTAATTCGGTAATTTATAAGATATTGAGATTACTAGTCTTCCAATGAGAGGCACAGCTGCCTGCAGGAACACTGCAGCTGTTGGCTAGGAGGCTCAAAGCCCGCCTCTTTACGTCACACTGGCTCGACAGAAGCAATATGGCTGCCGCAGCCGATTGGTCTCAAAACAGCTCTTCAGAAACAGATGGGTGACGTCACGGATACTACGTCCATATTTTTTACAGTCTATGGTCACAAGACGCTGTGTGTGCTTTGAAGTTTCCCTCTATGGCGGCTGTGAATCAAACAGGAAGTAAAACCCTGTTTTTTAACCTCTAATAACCAACGAAGAAGAAACTGTTCAGGAAAAAGAGGCCTTGAACGCAACACAGTGAAATACTAACTTCATATCACCACAGCATACGGAGGGAGAAACATTCAGACCATGTGGATTTATGTTTTAAAGTTTGACTGCTCCTCCATTCAAATGAATGGGGGAGACAGAGGTTTTGACCTATACTGCAGCCAGCCACCAGGGGGCAGACGACTTGGTGGAAGCTTCACTTCCAGCCGAGCGAGATGCACCCCTGGATACGACCCACACGACAGGAAACAATACCACATAAAACAACAAGATACAACATGTGAAGACAGGAAATGGTCCAACACATTATGATGTGAGATGACACAAGATGTCCTGACAAGATACAGCATGACAGACAAACGATAGGTGACGATACAAACTGATACAAGGAGATAAGTTATAACACAACATGATATAACACATATGATGAGGAACAGTACAATATGAAGGGATAATATCTGATATGATGAAATAAGAATTTGTTAAGAAAGAGGTAAACTATAACTAAAACACATCCTGTCTCTGCTCCTTCAGGGCTTCAGCATCAAGGGATCTTTCGTGTGTCGGGTTCTCAGGTCGAGGTCAACGACATCAAGAACTCCTTTGAGAGAGGTAGACCTGATACCTGAAGGTCACATGACCCACAGACCGGTTAGTGCGTGGTTAACCCTGTCCCGTCTGTCACCCAGGTAACGACCCGCTGATCGACGAGGAGAGCAACCACGACATCAACTCTGTGGCCGGAGTGTTGAAGCTTTACTTCAGGGGTTTGGAAAACCCGCTGTTCCCCAAGGACCGCTTCAATGACCTCATCTCCTGCGTCCGTGAGTAACCCTTCACGTTTAATCGATCTTTAAATCAGACGCTTCAGAGCTTTAGAGTCAGGATGTTTCTGTTAGTGTAGAAGAAGTATCCCATCATGTTTGTACATCTTTTCAAACTGTGACAGATAATTCAACACACTTCTGATGGTGTCTGAAATCACTTTCTGAGAGTCGGTAGTACTCACTGCTGTCAGAAACACAGACATGTCACTAAATCTGATCCCATCCCTTTAAGAAACACTTGACACTTGAACATTTGTGCCGCTTCCATCTGCTCGCTCACTGCTGCCAAGAAGCTCATGAAAGAAGTTGAAGTAGTGCAGACTTAATCCTGTCTGTCTCCAGCCCACACACTTGATTCTCTTCTCCATTTCTTGCTCTTTGTTTCCTGGAAGTGTCTCTTTGTCTTCCTGAAAGTCATCCCTTCCACAGCAGAGTTAAAGCGCCGTTGTTGCTGCTTCTCTTCTGGGCGTCCGTACGACACCTCGCAGCGTTTCAGTGACTGTGTGTGTTTGTGTATTTGTGTCTGCAGGTATTGAGAACATGTACGAGAGGGCGCAGTGCATCAGGAAGATCCTGCTGGGAGTCCCGAGGGCGACGCTGGTGGTGATGCGTTACCTGTTCGCCTTCCTCAACCAGTGAGTGTGTCCTCCAGTGAAACCCGGCCCTCTCTGTTAATGATAATCACCCTTTTCTTTCCCGCTCCTCTGAATCGTTCCCCATTATCCCACACGCTTTCCAAAGCGGAGGATAAACCTCTCTTTCAGTGGAGTGTGCACTTACAGCATGTCGAGATAAAACAGATCTCATTTTGACTCTGCAGCCTCTCAAATAAATATAGCATGAGGCAGAGCGGCGAGGGATGAAGAGGAGGGGAGTGTGATGTGCAGGTGTGATGTGTCCGCTGAATCTCTGCCTTTATTAGCTTCACATGGAGAGCATTCAGCCTCAGTGTTATTAAAACATGATCCTCTCTGTCAAGGAGAGTAAAATCATTTCTATTTTCATCTCTCTGTAACCTCCAGATCCTGTGAAAGCCGGTGGCACCGTCCCAAGAAGTGTTTTAATACCAGTGATTTATTCAGACACACATTTATGAGCAATAATCCGGCTGCCAAACGCACATTAGAGCATTACGTAATGAGCTATGAGGTTGTAATTGGCAGGAAATCAGCCGAATTGTTTTCAGCAGAGAAGAGAAGGAGGATTAACGGTGTACATGTCTCATATGAAGCTTTCTGTCTCTGCAGTCGACCGTCAGTATTTAGAGTCAGAACAAGAACAACAAGGAATCTGTTCATGCATTCACTCAGGGAGGAGGGCTAACAGCAGACACATGGATTTTTACTATCACCTGGAATAAGTGGACCTTTAAATTCAGGACAAATGTATTTATAATAATAGTGATAATTATTGTTATCATCATTAAGTTTGTTTCATTGTTTTTTTATTTTATATATTTTTTAAATGTCTTATTTTTACTGTTATATGACATGACCAATTACAAGCTAGACAACTCTATATCTCTTTTAAGCCTGGTCCACTTAGCTCAGCTGTCTGTCTGCCATACAGGCAGTGGTGGTTCTGGGGAGGGGCAAACAGGGGCCAGTGCCCCTGTAAAACTGAACCTGGACCCCCCTGTGGCCCCCCCCTCCACACCAAAATAATATTATACAATAAAAAAAGCTGTTCCAGGCGGATCACATGAATGTGGCTCTTGGTTCCAGTCCCTTAGAGCGCTAAGGGACTCATGCTGAGTGTAAACAGCCAATCAGCTGCTGTCAGTCTGCATGTTGATCTAGCACACAGTAGTCTATATGTCTAGTATAAAGGGATGCACTGATGTTTTGTTCTCAGCCGGTCCTCGCCCTTCTCACTCTCTTATGTCAGGGTTGAATGTGTCCCTCTGACAACACCCTTGGCCCCAGCCTGGCCCCCCCAGTAGAATTGGTCTAGAACCGCCCCTGCATACAGGACTGGATGAGTGATAACTTCCTGCAGTTAAACACTAAAGGTCCTCATTATCACCTCGGACAGCAATGCAGCTAAGGACACCACTTACTTATGCTCTCTCTCCACCACTGTAAAAAAGTCTTTTAGAAATCTCTGTTACTTCTGATCATCAACCAACACATTAAACCAATAACCCGGTCCTGCTTCTTCCACCTTAGAAACTTAGCTGAAATTAAATCCATGGTCTCTCACAGAGTTAGAAATGCTTGTTCATGCATTTATTTCCTCACGGCTTGACTACTGCAATCTTCTCTTCATCAACTACAATGAATTCAAAACGCTGCAGCAAGACTGTTAACCAGGTCCAGTAAAGCATCCCACATCACTCCCATCCTATTCTCCTTACACTGGCTGCCAATCAAATCCAGAGTACAGTTTAATATCCTCATATTAACATACAAAGCAATCCATCATCAAGCACCCTCTTATATGTCCGACCTGCTCCTCCCTTACATCCCCAGTAGACCCCTCAGATCCTCAGATCCTCAGATCCTCAGATCAGGGTCTGCTTGCTGTGCCTCGTGTCAGGTTTAAAACTAAGGGTGACCGTGCCTCTGAGCATGTGGCTCCATCTCTCTGGGACAGGGTGCTATACTAAATAAAGTTATAAAGCTTACAAGTGTTCATAAAAGAAAAAGAATACATGACAAATAAGCTCAAAGAAGGTGCAGACAAATTATGGGATGTTTAGACCCAATGAAGAGAAAATTCAGAAGACATAAGTTGAATATTCTGAGATTATTTTGTCATAAATTTGAGAGTTAGAAAGACAGAGATCGTCTTAGAATAAAGGTCGCAGTTTACTAAAAATAAAGATGAAAATATTGCATTTCTTTGTCAGGTAACTGTAAGTTAATTGTATTCTCCCTCTCCTCAGTCTCTCTCAGTACAGCGATGAAAACATGATGGATGCTGGGAACCTGGCCATCGTGTACGGCCCCACCCTCCTGCCCACGCCCGAGACCCTGGACCAGGTGGCGTGTCAGGCGCACGTGAACGAGGTCATCAAAACGGTCATCCTGAACCACGACAACATCTTCCCCGACACCAAGGAGCTGCCGGGACCGGTGTATGAGAAGTGCATGACTGGAGACCAGTACTGGTGAGAGCTCGTGTTTTTATACTCCTGGTCTGTGACGCCGCTCGCTCAGATTAACCTCAGAGAGAGTTTGAAGCTGAAAATAAAGCAGAGAGGTTAGGAATGAAATATTCTCCAGGCTCCTCTTTTCGTTCCGGCTGACATTTAATCTGTCAGGAAATTACAAGATATGATCTGTAATAGACACACACATTAAGAAGGACAAAGACAGAGAGAGAGACGGATCCTCACCGGAGAGAAGAGAGGGAGGAGGAGAGACTCTACGTGAGGAGAATCCATTAAAACAAGGAACCTTAACTCTGAGAAATCATCCAGTCTGACTTAAACTCAGAGACCATATCAGGATCTCTGATCGTCATTTACAAACATGAAGAACTGAAACTCTTATCAGTTCTTATTTCTGCTGTAAAGATCGTCTCTTTGAATGGGTGTGTATGTGGTTTCTGGTGTTTCTGCAGACAGCCTCTAGTGGACGCTCAAGGAACTGCAGTTTGCTGCTTGGTTGCAATTTGCGCCGAAATCTGCGCCTTTCTTTGGAGTCATAACTCCATCAAATTTTACCACACAGACATGAGAGACATATCTTCAGATTCAGGGGAAGCATGTCTCAGTTATCAACATATATTATAATAATAATACCTTTATTTATAAAGCACCTTTAAAAACATGTTTACAAAGTGCTTTGACAAACAGAGCATGGTTCAAATTACAAAGTAAACCTTTAACAGACAGGGAGGAGGAATTTAAACAAAACAGAACACAACGTACTTTAAACAGAAGGAAGTGGTGTGACAATAGACCAATAAATCATTGTTTAAGAGGTTTTTCAAGGGTAAATAAAATAAATAAGTAAATAAATAGAAGTAAAATAAATAAATAAAAATGGATAAGTAAGTAAAAGCATTAAAGGACAATAAAGGAGGTTTTAAGAATGAGAGGATGACATCACATCGGGAAAATTAAAAGAAGTGGAAACATATGAACCTTAAAATAATAAATGAAAAAATTCATATATATATTAAAACAATAAATGATCAAATAAAATGTAAAACAATTAATTGAAGTCTGAGGCCGTGGCTCTCTGCCTGAAAACAGTGGATTGTTCTCTCTCAGTGGGGAGCGAGACTTTGCTCCAAGTGGGGGAGTTTAAGTATCACAGGGTCTTAGAGCGTGAGGTTCACAGGCGTCAGCAGTGATGCAAGCTTGTACCGGACTGTTAAAGTAAAGAGGGAGCTGAGCCGGAAGGCAAAGCTTTCAATTTACCAGTCGGTCTACGTTCCAACCCTCACCTGTGATCATGAGCTGTGGGTCTGAGCTGTGGGTCCTGACCGAAAGGATAAGATCTCAGATACAAGCAGCTGAGATGAGTTTCCTCTGAAGGGTGTCTGGGCTCAGCCTTAGAGAGAGAGTCAGGATCTCAGACAGCATCGAAAGGAGTCAGCTGAGGTGGTTCGGGCATCTGATAAGGATGCCTCCCAGACGCCTCCCTTTAGAGGTGTTCCAGGCACATCCAACTGGGAAAAAGCCCCCGGGGGTAGACCCATAACTCAGTGGAGGGATTATATCTCCCGCCTGGTCTGGGATCGCCTCAGGGTTCCCCAGGAGGAGCTGGAAAATGTTGCTGGGGAGAGGGATGTCTGGGTCAATCTGCTTGGACTGTTACCTCTGTGACCAGACCTCGGATAAGAGGAAGAAAATGGATGGATGGATGGATGGATGGATGGATGGATGGATGGATGGATGGATGGATGGATGGATGGATGGATGGATGGATGGATGGATGGATGGATGGATGAGTTGGATAAAACTAAAAATAATAATGAAATAGAAGTAAAAGCGGTTAGGACGATGAAGTCACATAAAAGCAAGTCTGTTAAAATGGGTTTTAAGAAGAGGTTTAAAAGATGTCACTGACTCTGCATGATTTATCTATTATTTATATTTTTGCAGAGAAGACTTGGGAGAGAAAAACGCTCCAGAACCTGCAAGAAAATAATCCAAGTTTTTATGCTTTCTCCAAAACAGTCGGTCTTAAACCCAGGGGAGAACTTCTAACTGGAACAGCTGTTACCTGATCTGGTTTATTTTAAAAGGCAGCAATTAACCAAACATTTAGAAATGTAGGTTTATAAACTGAGGCTGAAGTTGGTGCAGCTCTGCTCCTCCTTTATAAACTCAAACTGTCAGGAGGAGGGAAGTGAGGCAGAGAGATTCAGAATCTGAGGAGGTTTAAGTCACCATGCAGCCGGTCAGAGTTTGTCCTGTAGTTGTCGCCCTGCACACAGAGCCCCTCCCCTCCTCTCCCCCTGGATTCCTCCTCCTCCTCCTCCTCCTCTTCCTCTTCTATCACAAACTCTGTGACATCCTGCTGAAGCTGCATTGTTGCATAAACCTCCTCAGACTCTGAATAGCAGCCTCGTCTCCATCTGTGCGTTCTCCTCCCTTTGTTCCATGTTGAATGGACAGAGTGTGTGTACAAGTTTCAGCTCCTCTCTCTCTCTCTCTCTCTCTCTCTCTCTCTCTCTCTCTCTCTCTCTCTCTCTCTCTCTCTCTCTCTCTCCCTCTCTCTCTCTCTCTCCTCCCTCCCTCTCTCCCTCTCTCTCTCTCTCTCCTCCCCCCCCTGCAGCGAGAGTCCGTTCAGCGAGCCGGGGGCGCTGGAGGAGGCCGAGCCCGACGGCGGCACCGAGACCCAGACCAGCGACGAGGGTACGCGTGACCCCTGACCTTCACACAATCGCCCCCACAATCCCATCCCTCCATCTCCTGGTGGAGAAGGGTTGCTACGGCAACAGCAGCCATGGAGACATCTCACATTCCCTCCCTCCCTCCCTCCCTCGCTCCCTCGCTCCACACCCTTCCTCTTTGCTTCTCTTCATATTGGAATTAATAGAAAGGCGTTTTTCTGATGCTCGTCTCTGATTGGCTGGAGCAGAACTCCACAGAGACGTTTGATTGACAGGTTCATGTCTGGCTCTTATCTCCGTCTCCTCTCCTCCCCCTCTCTCTCTCTCTTATCGTTCTCTCTCTCCCGGCAGAGGGTGAGGCTGTGGAGGCGGTGGCGAGGTTCGACTACGTGGGCCGGTCGGGTCGCGAGCTCTCCTTCAAGAAGGGAGCGTCCCTGCAGCTCTACCAGCGCGCGTCACATGACTGGTGGGAGGGGCGGCTCAACGGAAACCACGGCCTGGTGCCTCACCAGTACATCGTGGTGAAGGACAGGCGAGTGATTCTCTCTCTCTCAGAGCGCCTCAAAGAAGATGTGTTAGCTCTGTGACATTTCCTCCTTGAATTCAAACGCCATGAAGAACAGCTGACGGACGCCGACAGCTGATTAATTAAAGCCGCAGTAGGGAGCTTCAGCTGGTTATGAAACAGGCTGACATTCAGACCGCAGCCTCTTCATGTCTTATAATATCAACACTGATCATCTCCATGTCGTTATTTTAATGCTGCAGAACAACAAATGAGACGTATCACTTTGTCCACAGGGGGCGCCAAAATCAACACACACTGAAAACTTCCCTCAGGTGCTTTCTCCTTACCAACACGACTCACACATAAAGCATGCAGCTCAGAGGGCTTCAGACAGACAACAACAAGAATGATGAAATACATAATGATAGAGAAATACTTCAAAATCAAATAAAATCAAAACAGTAAAATTAAGAAAATGAGTAAAAAAATAAAAATCAGTTAAAGTAAAAATAAATAGGATCACTGTGGTGATGTCTTAACTTTAATTTATTAAATGAGCTTGTGTTCAGAATGATATGCGTAGTCTAAGTTAGTTATTTTAAGGTTTTAAATAAAAACAAAGCGCTTCAATAAAAAGAAGCACGCTCTCAACAGTTCGCTCCAACGTCTCAGATCCACTCCTCTTCATGCAAACTCTCACTGCACATCATATCCACACCCTAACAGACTAAAGGAGAGAGGAAACAGAGAGAGGAGAGATGTTTGAAAGAGGACACGAGTGAGGCTGCACGCTCTGCCTCCCCCTGCTCACAGGATGATGTGGAAGACATGGGGAAGAAGAGGAGAGGCAGAGCTAAGACAAGAAGCCTGTTTGAGCTGAACGCTCTACCTCCCGTCTGTATAAAGAAAAAGAAGAGACTGTAGAGAGAGAGAGATCAGAAAGAGGACAGGGGAGGGAGAGCCAAGTCAGGAAGCTTGCTTGGACTAGAGCTCACCTTTACATGGTCAGGCTGTACGCTCGACCTGCACCGTGTAAAACTTTCCTCTGAAAATATACATGTTATAAAAGTTTGTGCATGCTCAACTCAACTCAAGTTTATTTATATATCACTTTTCATACATAAAAACCTGCAGCCCAAAGTGCTTCACAGAATAACAGAGACAGTCAGAAAACAACAGCAATGATAAAATGATGAAAGGCATGTTTAAAAATAAAATACTTAAGAATGAAATAAAATCAACACAGTAAAAATAATAAAATGAGTAATAGTGGAAATAAGGTAGCACTAATAAGATCAGATGAACACAATAAATAAACAGATAAATAAATAATTAAATTAGATAAATAAATGTTAAATCAATGATTAAAATAATAATGCAGTCCAGGGCTAAAAATAAACTACTCCAAATTAAAAGCTAGATTAAAAAGTTAAATCTTAAGTTTACTTTTAAACCCTTGCAGCAGGTTTCATCTCAAGTGTTATTTTAACTTCAGTTTCTACAATAAGACATACAAACTAACTTAATGCAGACGACAACAAGTGGTCACATGATGCACAACATTTAACAACAAAGCAAATTGAATTTTTTTGCAGGTGTCTTGTTTGTAATCTTGGAAATATGCAGAAAGTATAATATTTCAGAAACCCCAACTCAAATTTGTAATAATTTAATGGATAGTAAAGTGTGGAATAAAGTAAAATAGATAGCTTTTATAAATCTTTCATTTTTAAGTCGACATTTAAACAATAAAATCAGCATTATAATTAATATTATTAATAATGAATCATATTTGTTTTAAAGGAACGTTCAGCTCAGGATAAAACACAGATGTTGATATATAAAGGAGTAAACTCTTTAAAGTCTTTAAGTTCTCTTCCTGGTCTGAGTCCTGGACTCGCTGCAGTGATGGATGTGAGTGGATCTGTGGCGGACTGATCTGCACACCTTGTTGATTAACGGACTTCATGAGACTCTCACTGACCACATGCTATTGATCCCTTAATTGATGATCGGTGTGTCGTGTTGCTTCAGCTCTCCCTGACACTGAGAGTGTGCGCTGTCTGTCCTCAGGGCCGACGCCATGTCGGACACGCTCAGCACCAAGGCGGACAGCGACGGAGGAAGCAGCAGCACCGACGACAAGCGGTCGAGGAGCGAGCTGAGCTCCCCGACTGACATCAGACCTCCAGAGACCTACAACAGGTCCGTCCTGTAAGACAGCTTCCATTATCACGGGAGGAGGGAGGGAAATATATGAAACACATTTTACAGCTCGCTCTCTCACCTCTAAAAATACCTCCCACATCATCTGAGTGTCATCGTGCTGCTTCTCATGTGACTCTTCTTCTGCAGGAAACACGTCGAACAAAAGATGTGAGGTGGAGATCCAAGTATAGAGATCTAATCTAAATATGACATGCACGTGTTCGTCTCTGCAGCCTTCCTCTTTCTTTAGTTTGAATCTAAATAATAAATTCAAATGTTGGAACTTTTCCAGTAAAATTCTTCTACTTGCAGCTTTGAAACAGGCTGTAATGACTTCAACAGAACTATTTCCCACTGTGTAATGCCTTTATTGTATATTACAGCTGAAGAGAGACAGGAAGTGTGGGGAGTAGAGAGTGAGGTAAGACAGGCAGGAAATGGTCTACCAGCCAGGAATCGAACCGGCGACCCCTGCGACGAGGGCTGTAGCCTCTGTATGTGGGGCGCTTAGACCACTAGGCCACCAGCGCCCCTTAAAAAGACTATTTTAACCTCTTTTCTTTCTTTTATTTGAGATCAAATGACTAACACAAACTGCTCCTGCAGATTGTCTGAGCCTGCAGCAGTGAAGAGGCTGTAATGGCTGCAACCAATGCTCCAAATACTGCAACAGAACGTCCATTTAAAGTAACTTTAGAGATGACTTAGATGTGTGAAGGTAATGTCAGAAAGGATCTCCACAGAGATAGACCTTTCTTCTTTCTTTCTTTAACCAGGTAACAGACTCATTGAGATTTAAAACCTCTTTTCAAAGAGTGACCTGGCCAAGACAGCATTTAATCTAAAGACTAAGACTAAATCTAAAGTAGCTGCCAAAATGAACACTGCATCTAAAGTAGCTTTAGAAATAACTTAGATGTGTGAAGGTAATGTCAGAAAGGATCTCCACAGAGATAGACCTTTCTTCTTTATTTATTTAACCAGGTAACAGGCTCAATGAGATTTAAAGAGTGACCTGTCCCAGACGGCAGCACAAAATAGGTTACAACACAACAAGCACACAAAACAACACACATAGAATACGGTCACAGCTTCACATGGTTACATGATTACACAGTGCAATCACAAGATCTAATGGAGCCTGTTTCTCTGTCTTTTATGAGTGACTTGAATTCCCCCAGAGGGTTAGGGTTAGGGGGTTTCTATTTCAACCCCATGAGCAGTAGACAACCTGGGAAGGAGAGATAGAAGCTGTTTGCTATTAAATATATTATTCACAGAGTTTATACAGCTGCTGCAAAAGTGAAATTTGATCAATGCAGTGGTAGAACAGCAGCTCCTCTTTTAAATGACTGAGTTTGTTGAAGTTTGTTGGATTTGATGACGAATGGAAAGATTTTAAAAAGCTTTTAACTCCCCAACACAAAGGTACATCTCTCTGAAGGGATACTTGCTTTAATATGTTTGAAATGTAGAATAACAATGAGGCTGTGAGTGATGAAAACAAACCTTTCAGTAGGGGGTTTTGCTGCTGCAGGCTGGAGTCAGTTCAGAACTTGTTGGCCCTATTCATCACAGGCTTAAAACCCCTGAATACTCCTTTAACTAGCACACAGTGAGTAGCTAACTGAACCTTCCTCTCTGCTTTGGTTGCGTGCTGCAGCCTCTCTCTGCTCCCACAGACCTCCCCAGCTGACTGCAGCTTCTTCTTTTGCATCAGTACACTGCAGCGAGCTGACATGCCATCATGTGTGTGGAGCTCGGCTGCATATTTAAGAAGCTCTGAAAGTTTCTGAATTTGATTTGAGTCGACTGGAGACGTGTAGAAGTGGAGAGAGGGATAAAAATAACCCTCCATTGTTTCAGAGCTCTTTCAGCCGGCTGACGGAGACCTTTGTTTTAATGTCTGCAGAGCGCTGTGTGCTCGCTCTTTACACGCCGTGAACATACAGAGTGAATCCCTGTGTGTGACTGCAGAGCGTGCAAACATGTTCAAATATTAAAGAGATTAAGAAGTTAAGATAAACGTACATGCTTGTTTCTGATCTGCAGGAAGTCTGAGAGATGTGTGGCCCATATTTTAAAAACACAGTATGCAACTTTCTCAAACAACTAAAGGATCCATCTTAACATGTTTCCACTTCCTGTCGTCAGCCACAGGAGGAAGAGAACTGACGGTTTGTTCCGCCGCCCCCTCGGCCGCTCCAACGACAGCCACTGCCACGGTAACGGGGGGATGATGGAGCGGAGTTCCCCGCCGGTGACGGGTCACTTCAGTCCCAGGGAGCTGCTGCTGGGACGAGGGCAGGGCATGACTCCGCCCCTCGACAGCCCGGAGCGCCGCCGCCGCTCTGCCGCCGCCGTGACCATGACGGTGAGCCGACATGATTCGCTGAGGAGGCCGGAGGACACGCCCATCCGGCGCTCGTGCAGCGGGCAGCACGGCTTCGGAGACTCTCACCGGTCCAGAGGGATGGATCCTGATACACTGGCGCAGGTACACACACACACACACACACACACACACACATGATGTTACTACATTATAAAAACATTAATACTGAGACAGATGAACGACTTAAACCTTCTTTTTTCTTCATACTTTGGAGCTGAAATGACTAAAAGGTACACAAAGTTCACCCTGCAGCACAGATCAGGCTGTAATGGCTGCAACATAATCTGAAGAAAATACACCCGACAAAAAAACCTTCATTAAAAAGTTCCTTTATGTTTAATAACAGCCTCAGAGTGTTACTGTAACCATCTGAACGCATTACAGATCATATTCCTCCATTTAAAGACCTTATTGTTAAGACTAAGATGTTTATTTTCAGCTTCAAACAGACCTTATATCTCTCTCTTCAAAGTCACCAGACTCCATTCACAAAGACATGAATTAAAGATGCAGGATGTAGAACACAGACGGTGTATCTGTGCCCTGATTGGTCCGTTTCTTTGTGACTTTAACTGTCAGTTCAGATCAGATGAAATGTTTATTAAAGATGTAAAAACATAGAATAACAAACTAATCCAGGCAGCGGTAGACAAACATCTCATGAGGTCTGCAGGGTAGAGTTACTGTTTTTATAAAAGGAGTCTGGTCGATGGAACAAGAGTTTGTTGTCTCTTTAAATCTCTTTATTCTGCAAATCTGCAGCTCAGAAATGTACAAGAATAAAGAATCCATGTGGATGTCTTGGTGTAAAAACAAAGAACACAGGAGTAGAATAAGAGGGAGAAAGATTCTTTGGGTTTAGCGGGTAATTCCCAGTCAGAGTCCTTGAAGAAAGCTTTGCTTGTTTTTAAATCTTCTAAGTAGCATCACAGTGACACTCTGACTTCCTGTTAGAACGTCCCCAACCTTTCCAACTTTTAAATCACGTCTTAAAACATATTTTTATTCCTTCGCTCGTTCTCTGTCTCTGTTCTAATTGAGTTAACTCTTTTTTTTCAGCGTTTTTTTTAAGTGTCTTTAAGTATTTTTTTGTCTTATGTTTTATTATGATAATTTTATTTTATTTTATTCATGTATTTATTATTTTTCAGTTTTTTCATGTTTCTTTAAGTACTTATGTCTTTCATTATGATTATTTTACCTTTAATTTATTTTTTATTTTATTTTTAGTGTTTTTATGTATTTGATAAATTTTGAAGAATCTTATTTTATTCTTTTTTTTTTTAAATGTTTTACAGTGTCTTTATGTGTCTTTCTTTACTATATTTTTTAAGTGTCTTCTGTGTTTTATTTATTTTTATTGTCTTTTATTTATTTATGTATTTATTGATTTGAATTGTTTTATGTTCTGTGTGTTTTAACTTATTTAACCTCACTGTGCAGCACTTTGATAAACTGTATAGTTTTTTTTAATGTGTTATTTAAATGGATCTGATTGGAAGCTGGCAGGCTTTGATTCTGACCCCAGGCTCTCTGCAGAACATCACTGCCCTTTTCCTACTCCATCCACTTTATGTCTCAACATTTTAAACTAAATGTTTAAAGAGAGACTGGAAGAGATGTTGATAAAGACCGTGTTTGTTGCTGTTGAGTTTGTCCACCAAGCCTGCATCTTCCTCCTCTTCCTCCTCTTCCTCCTCTTCCTCCTCTTCCTCCTCTTCCTCCTCTCCCTCCTCTTCCTCCTCCTCCTCTCCCTCCTCTTCCTCTTCCTCCTCTCCCTCCTCTTCCTCTTCCTCCTCCTTCTCCTCCTCCTCCTCGTCCTCCTGTCCTCCTCTCCCTCCTCTCCCTCATCTCCCTCCTCTTCCTCTTCCTCCTCTCCCTCCTCTCCCTCCTCTTCCTCTTCCTCCTCTCCCTCCTCTTCCTCCTCTCCCTCCTCTCCCTCCTCTTCCTCTTCCTCCTCTCCCTCCTCTCCCTCCTCTTCCTCCTCTCCCTCCTCTTCCTCCTCTTCCTCCTCTTCCTCCCCCTCCCTCCTCCTCCTCCTCCTCCTCCTCCTCTTCCTCCTCCTCCTCAGGACATCGAGGAGACGGTGACGGTGGCGCTCGGCGAGCTCCGTCAGCTGGAGCGGCAGGGCTGCAGACCGGCTCCCGACGTGGTCCTGGACACCCTGGAGCAGGTGAAGAACGGCCCCATCACCACCTGCTCCTCCGAGTCCCCGTCCCCCCACAGCACCCCCAGCACGCCGGGGACACCCGGCACCCCTGGCACCCCTGGGACTCCCGGCACTCCCGGTACACCTGGCACCCCGAGCCCTCTGAGTCCTCTGAGCCCCCTCAGCCCGCTCCCCGGACCTCCACCTGGACCTCCGAGGCCGAGCAACCCTTCCCCTGACACCCTGGGCTCCTTCAAACCTGTCGCGGCCGCCCGTATCGGCGTCCCCTTGAGGCCTCCTGCTCTGCGCCCCAAACCTGTGGTCCCGCCTAAGAGCAGCACCCCACCTCTTCCCTCGCCGCTGGACAAATCCTGCACCATGTGAGCCAAACCAGGCCGACCGTTAAAGGCCGAATCAGGCCTACCCGGGCCAAAACTGGGCCAGAAGAGGAGATCAGGGTACTGCTTAGTGTTTCTAATCAAAACATATGAGGGTAGAAAAGGTAGGAAGGACGAGAAGGGTTTTAATGTAGTAATAACTCTAATATATGACATGACCTATGATATGATATGCCATGATATTTATGTGTCGTCAGGTTGGTGTGTACTCTCTTGGTGTGTAGGAGTTTACTTTCTCCATGTATCGAAGCATTTATTAAAGGATAGCTAAAAGAAGGGACGATGAAGAGACACGGGAGCCGGCGTGGGCCGAGCTTCCTGACATGTATATGAAGAAAGAAAGAAACGTGGGGAGTGTAGTTCAGCTCCAGTTAAAATGTAGTTCTAAGTGACGTGAATGTTGGCTGTACTGTCATGACGGTAGAAGAAGAAGAAGAAGAAGAAGAAGAAGAAGAAGAAGAAGAAGAGTCTGTGGAGGGGTTTTTAGAGACTATCACGATCGGCTGCTGTATCTGTGACGAGAGACTCCATGAGGAAGGAAGAGAGGACACAAAAAACAACGTCTCAATGATATCTGTGTGACTGATTCTGATTTATTTTTCTATTCTGTTTCAGCTGCTAAGCTCACTTGTACACCTCAAACCACGAAACGCCTCCTGAGGTCGTCAGTGACACCAAACTCACATTATTTAAACCTTGAATGTTTCCAGTATTTAAACGACTGTTCAGCCATCTTATTGAATGTTCAGCGGGCCGCTCGTTCGGCGGCTCGCTCGACTTTTTTAACAGCCTTTCTTGTGTTTTATCTGAGAAAAAACCTGCGCCCCCAGATGGAGCTTCAAACAGGGTGAGTTAGGAGGTGGAGAGAGGGCTTGGACAGAACTTTTCTGGGATGGTAGGTGTATGATTTTGTTCCTGTGTGTGTGTGTGTGTGTGTGTGAGAGGAGTGTGTGTGTCCTGCTTGCCTGCCCTTGTTCTGCTCTCTTGTAAGTGCAGAAGTACTAGAATAGTGATAGATGATAGATTATTCATGCCTGCCTTGAGTGCCAGAACACGCAAATGCAAGTTTGGAGGGACAAACGAGTGCAAAAAGCATGCCACTTTCTATGTGTGTGTGTGTGTGTGTGTGTGTGTGTGTTGGGATAATAGTTTACCTGCTTGTGAAGTCACTGAAGTCACTACTTAACCTTAAATTCACAATAAGCTAACAGGGTGGGGCTTTGTGTGTAAACGCCCAAAAAAAGAGTCAAACACTTGAACAGCACACTGAATGTGGCCTCCGCCGGGCTGGTAACTGACGTGAGTGTGATCCAAATGAGACACGACGTGCAGAGACGGGTGCACATCTGTGTGTGTGTGTGTGTGTGTGTGTGTGTGTGTGTGTGTATGTGAAAGTGCCTTTTTTTTAATCCTTGTCTTTTTTGGGGGAAGTTGTGAATCCACTCACGCATGTCCTGAAACGAAGAGCAGCAGCACTCTGAATGAAATAATCATAAAGTGTTTAGTAGATTAACTGAATTATGAATTCTAGCATTAACCCATTGTGACATTGCACTTTGATGTATAGGATCGTGTACTTGGCATGTAGCATCATAACATGTTGGTGCATTTTAACTCAACAAGGGAGGTTTCTTTGAATGTGTTTCATAATAAAGGAAATGGTTTTTTGTCCGTTAGTGTTGCCGTATTTGAAAAACTGAGCGTCCTGAAGACGAGCTCCTCGTATAGCCAAATGGATTGTATCAATGTGTTGTATTTATATTATAAATAAATCGGATTAAATTAGAAACAAAGTCATTAACTGATGGAACCTTTCTCTAAATGAAATGTCGCTAAATGTTTGATTTGAACACTCAATAAACCTCCAGGTGTGTTCTGTGAAACGCTGGCTTTTCTACGTCTTTTAAAAACTTGTGAACACCTTGAACGCATCACCATTCAAACACACTGCAGAAGTTATTGTGTCAAGCAAGTGAACGCACCACTTTCAAGAACGCACTGGGTGTCAGTAAGTGAACGCATCGCTGTCAAAATGCACTGCAGTACTCTATAACAGTCATTGAAAGCACCATAGTAAACTACGCTGCTTATGTCAGCAAGTGAATGCATCTCTATTTTGCATACTGGCTCAGAGTCAGTGAATGCATCATCTGTTGAATACACAGCAGCGGTCAGTGAATGCATCACTGGAATACTGTTCCTTAGTATATACTTGAGTCAGTGAGTGCATCTTCATTTAGATAGTCTCAAGTGCATACTGGGTCAGAGTCAGTAAATGCATCATCTGTTGAATGCACATAGGCTGTTTTTTTTCCAGTCAGTGAATGCATCACTGGAATACTGTGCCTTAGTATATACTTGAGTCAGTGAATGCATCTCCATTTAGATAGTCTCAAGTGCATACTGGGTCAGAGTCAGTGAATGCATCACTGGAATACTGTTCATTATGGGCAAACTCAAGTGAATGCATCATCCGTTGAATGGACAGCAGCTGATTTTTTTCAGTCAGTGAATGCATCACTCGTTGAATGGAGTGGCTGATTTTTTTCAGGCAGTGAACACATCACTGGAATACCGTTCCTTAGTATATACTTGAGTCAGTGAATGCATCACCTGTTGAATGCACAGCTGCTGCTGATTTTTTTTCAGTCAGTGAACGCATCGTTTTTTTGGCTCCCTTGTATATACCCGAGTAAGTGAACACACCACTGTGATATTGCTTCCTAATATATACTTCAGTCAGTGAATGCATCCCTGGAATAATGTTCCTTAGTAAATACTTGAGTCAGTAAATGCATCTCCATTTAGATAGTCTGAAGTGCATACTGGGTCAGAGTCAGTGAATGCATCATACGTTGACTGCACAGCAGCGGATTTTTTTTCAGTCAGTGAACGCATCGGTTTTTTGTTCCCTTGTATATACCTTAGTAAATGAACACGAAATTTCTCCCTATTATATTCATAGGTCAGTGAATGCCTCACCATTTAAATGCTTCCTGTTGTGTATCTAAGTAACTGAACGCATCACGGTTCAAATGCATGAAAGTGTGTTGTGAATGCGTCTCCATTCATACAGTCTCAAGTTCATGCTGGGTCAGAGTCAGTGAATGCATCACTTTTAAAAAAGGTCACTCTGTGTAAAGTACATTTTATATTCCAGTACTTGAATGACTCAAATGACTCCATTATATCCTGAGTGTGTTATTATTTGCACGGCAGTAAACACTTTATATCAGTCAGTGAAGGCACCACTGTCCAAGTGGAGTCTAGTTTCTTTGTCAGTAAGTGAACGCATCACCGTTAAAGTAATCTGCACTGTGAAGGATGTCAGTGAACGCAACTCTGACAGTGTCCCTGTTATATACATAATAATAGACTTTATTTATAAGTTGTTTTACTTTAATGTTGTTTTAAATCTCTAATCTTCACTGATGTTGTTTTCTGTTCCTGAAGAAATGAGGACAGACGTTGAATCATCTCAAAGCTTTATTTAAACGTCTCAGTGATTCAAGCTGTGGATTAAAAAAAGAAAGGAAACACGTTAAAACATTTATTAAAGCAAAACAATTAAAATGTTTGATCCTTTGAAATAAAGAAAGCTTAAAGCAGCAGCAGCGAGTTCACAGAGGAAGTTAAAGTGTGCGTGTCTTTGGTCTGGAACGAGGGAACAGTTAGATTCAAACATAAAGAGCTGCTGCTTGGACCACAGGAAGAGATTAGAATAAAATCTGATGAGATTATTAATCTGAGAGAAATCTGAGAGCACCCGGTTTCTGTGTCAGCCCTTGGAGCCCGGTTTGAGGGTGCTGAAGGGTTTAGAGTTCCTCAGAGAGCTGGAGATCTCCTGCAGGAAGGCGGCGATGTGCAGATCCTTCTCAGACTTCCTGCCATCAAAGATGACCACCAGAGTGAAGTGCGGCTCGGGTCTCGTCAGGTAGTACGTGCTCTGGACTTTATCGTCGTAGAAGTGGACCACCTTGTCCAGAGTGTTGAGCTCGGCGGCGCGGTCTCCCATCATCATGATGACGTTGGGCCAGTGAGTGAGGGGCCGCTCTCCTGACGGCAGCGACACCACGGCGGGGAACTGCTCCACGCCCTTGGGTGCCTCCCTGTAGGAGTGCGGGTGGTGGTAGCCGTGTCCCTGAAAGCTCTCCAAACCACGGTTATCAAAAACCAGAGACACGTTGCTGGCGTCGTGTTTGCGGATGAAGGAGCAGATCTTGCCGTGGTAGTCCAGCGTGGTGCGGGCGGTCAGGGCTCTCATGTCAGCGGGCGCCGTCTGCCGGCTCAGGGCTTCGTGGAAGTAGAAGCTGAACTTGGCGAGGAGCGCCGCCTGGAAGCGCTGCAGCCACGTGTAGAGGTGCGGCGGCTGCACGGCCTTCTGGGACTGACTTCCAAAGAGGTGTTTGCGGGTTTCTTTCTGCCTCTGGAACAGCTGACCCCAGGCCGTGAGCTTGGAGTTGGCGCCGTGCAGGCTGAGCAGAGACGGCAGGAAGTGCCACTCTGAGATCTGAGCCTGGCAGCGCAGGAGCTGGTTCACGACGTCCACCTCGGTCTGGAAGCCCTCCTCCACGCGACCGAGGATCGGGTGGTGGAACCTGAGGGAGCGAGGGAGAGGAGGTTAGATGATGGTCTCTGGACTGAAGAGCAGCTTTCTCGTGTTTGATAGATTTCTAATCTCTAAACATTTTGTAGTTCATCTCAATCTTTTACTTTGTGTTCATTCAGCAGAAACCTTGTCCTGAAAAGTTCTGTCGCACCTAAAAGTCATCTTTAAAATAGTATCTGATATTTTAAAGCTCAGTGTGTTCTGGAGGTCAACGTCTTCCTCCAGCTCTGCAGACAGGAACATCACCTTCACCCCTCGCTGCACGCTCAGCAAGGTGATGTGTGCAGCGTCTCTCTGCGACCTGCTGCAGCTCCATCAACAGCTCAGCCTTGCGTCTACGTCCCTGCTCCAGCTGCAGGACACATTTCTGCTGACACGTCCCCCGGGAGGAGGTGGAATCACACACTGGCCATTTTAAGCAGAAAGTTTTCCCTCCTTCAACCCCGATACGTCACTCTCTGCTGAACAAGTTTCAGGCTTTTATCACACTAATTCCTTTTGTCTTTTAGAAACCAGGTCAGGGAGGAGGAGGAATGTAAGAGTGTAGATACTAATGCTTCATTTTAACAACCCTGCAGAGAAAGTCTGGAGCTTTATGTGGAAAATGATCTTAAATCTGAGAGAAAAACCTTCTTTAATTGTTCTTTATTTCAGATTTGAGTCCCTAAAGACTGATTTTCTTTAAAGTTTTGTACCTACTGAGTCTAAAAACATCTCAGGCATTTGCTTCTGTTGACTGAAACCAGAAAAACATCCACAATAGTTACAATAAACCAAAAAAATCCGGCTCTAGAGACTCAAATCAGGATGTAATTTCTCTCTGAAGGTGATTTAGATGAGGAATCTTAACTGTAGTTCCTGGTTTTACTGTGGTGATGTAAGAGGTATGTTTACTCCTGACCCCTCAGGTGAAGAACAAACACCTCAGGAGTAAGTCTTGCACTAAGATGGTAGAAAGAGGAACACACTTGGTGCTGTATTTGTGCAGGACGGCCTCCAGCGTAGTGACCAGCTCCTCCGAGTTGATGCTCTTCTGGCTGCCCAGCGAGTGCATCTTCTCGTAGAGGTCGGCCATCTCCATGCGGGCCTGCGTGAAGTGGCAGAGCTGCTCCGAGAGGTGAGACAGCAGGTCCTCCAGGTAGGAGGCGGAGCCCGGCTGGCTGTGACGCCCCATCGACATCACCTTCCTCAGCTCGTTGTAGAGAGAGGTGTAGATGGTGCGGATGGAGTCTTTGCGGCTGAAGAAGGACTGACCCCCTGCAGAGGGAGAGGACACAGAACACAGAGGCTCAGGAGGAGAACTGGAGGGAGCGTTTAATGGCTGACTTTGGAGGCTTCCTGTGATACAGCGCCATCTGGTGTTGGGTTTGTAAAACTGGCTTTGTGCCTTTTAATGAGAATATCCAGCTCTGCTCTTTTATTGTTAGTCTGTAAGTCACTGTGTTCATGCACAAAAACCAAATACACCTTGTTAGATTTAAAGATTTCTTTAATCAGTGATTTTTAAAGTTAAACTTTGAGTAGAAATGAACTAATTTTGTAGTTGCACGATGCATGGAGAGAAAATACTTTTAGATGATTTAAAGGGATATAAAATGATGTTTCTGACATGTTTCAGGGTTAAAACTGAGTGATGCATGTTGAATTATTAATATAAAGTGTACTGGGCTTGAGGTTTCTAGGCATGCAGCTTACAGTGAGGCAGTAGAAGTAGAGCTTTTTGCAGTACTACTTATTTGATAAGACATTTATTACTCAGATTACACCACTTTTAACCTATTATTAGACTTAAAATGCATATTTAAATATACTTGTTAGTTATTATAATGTGGCACTAAAGGTGGATTTATAATCAGAGGTGTCAAGTCACAAAGTACAAATACTTTACTAGCTTACTAAAGTAGAAATTTTGGATTCTTTGACATGTTTCTTCATTTTCAATGGGCATTAATGCAGCTGAAACGGGTGCAACCCAAATATTTCAACATTAATTAATCTAATATAACATTATAGTCATTATGGCCTTTAGAGACATGTTTGGGGAGGTGGGGTCGTGCACTATAGGCTCCTGTGGTTGCAGCCTAAGCTTTTGTCCTGAATGGCATTTTTCCCCTTACATTACTTTCACTTTTATACTTGAAGTAGTTTTGAAACCTTTTACACTTTCACTTGAATAAAAAGCTTGAGTTGAAACTTCAACTTCTACAGAAGCCTTTTTAAACCTTAGTATCTATACTTCTACCTGAGTAATTAATGTGAATACTTCTGACACCTCTGATTGTAATGTATTTTTGTGACTGGATGAGGAAGTTAAACTGAGCTTTTACACTAATCTGAGCAGAGTTTGATTTAATATGTGACTTTAACAATGTGTGCTGGACTAATTTAAATTGAATAAGCTGAAGACATATTCTAGTTATTATTGTATTATTTTTATATAACAGATAAAACAGTAAGACTTACCTTTTTATGTAGCTTTTAATTGGGAGTAGTTTATTTTAGCCCTGGACTGCATTAATATTATTATTATTTTAATCATTATTATCTAAACCATTGTTTTAACATGTATTTATTCACTTATTTATTTCTTGTGCTCATCTGATCTTATTAACTCTACCTTATTTTTAACTTTTCTTTCCACTCTTACTTATTTTATTAATTTTACTGTGTTGATTTTTAAGTTTTTCTTTTTTTTAATCATGCCTTTTATAATTTTAACATTGCTGTTGTTTTCTGACTGTCTGTTATTCAGTGAAGCACTTTGGGCTTACATGTTTTTATGTATGAAAGGTGCTTTATAAATAAAGTTGAGTTGAGTGTTGCTTTATTATCCAGGGAAATAGAGATATTTGTTAGAGGGGTGGGGGACCTGAAGAAGCTGAGAACATCCTTTGTTTTTATAACATTGTAGCACAAATAGAAACACAAACTCTCCTCATGTATTTTCTACTAGTGGCCTAAAACAAAGTCCCCTCATGTATTTTAACAGTGGCCTCAGACTCATCCAGTTTACCCATCTTCTGCCCCAGGAATGTCATGTGGTGGTAAGCCTTCTCCGCGGCGGCCAGGTGAGCCAGCGCGGCCAGCAGCGCGGCCCAGGACGGCCCCGCGCTCCGGCTGCTGTCCTTCTCCTTCTCCACGTAGTCCTTGGCCCGGTCGAAGGTGAACATGCCGAGCTGAGTGAAGAAGCTCTCCAGGATGGCTCTCTCCCGGGGGACGGGCCGCAGCTCCTCCACCTCCGACATGACTCTGACTGACCGGTTAGCTCCCCGGTTAGCAAGGCGACAGTCTGACGGTTTGTGGGGAAAACATCCTCCTGCTGACTAAAACACAGGAAGTTCACTCACTTTAAAACAATATGATATAATATTAATATATACCTTTTAAAATATATCACTAAAGGTCTTCTGTTTGTACTTAATATGACTTTAATTTAAAAAAACCTGCCTGTATTAAGCTAACTGGCTAAACAACCGACGCCATCTTGGTTACGTCATATGTAAATACAACGGAAAGTCAAAACAGTCAAAATACAAACGTTTGGCGAAATACAGTTAAAAGTAGTAATAAATATTTTATAGAGCAGTTTTCAAAAAACAAGTAACCAAAGGCTTTACATGGGCAGAAAAATACAACAAACACTTCTTAAAATCACAAGGAAAGATAAAGATTTAAAACATATTTTAAAAGACATCAAATTCCAATTAAATAACTAAATGAATACAATTATTTTAAAATATATTTCTTAAAATCAAATAATCAATCAAGCTTTATTTATAGAGCACCTTTCATACAAATCAAATGCAACCCAAAGTGCTTTACAGCGCTTCAAAAAAAAGAAAGAAGCAGAAATGAAACAATGGCAAGACATATTAGGGGAAAATAATAATAATACAAATACAAATAATAAGAATACAAATAAAAAATAAGAACAACATAAAATAAATTAGAGACCAATGCACACCAAAATAAAATATGTGTAATTCAAATAAGTTAAAGCTTCAAAATTAGGAATAAAAATAGTTCAAATAAATAGATTTAAAATGGGTAAGGATAAGAGTTGAAAAATAAAAGTAAGGCTAAAAATATCAATACAAATGAGTAGATAAATAAAAATTGAAAAAATTAATGAATAAGTACATCAAAATAGAATAAGATAACAGTTAAAATTACTAAAATAATAAAGCATATTTGAAATCAATATTATCATAAAAGGTAGGTAATAAAGTTGTTAAACCCGACATAAAAGCAAAATAAAATTCGGGTAAGATCAGGAAAGGCTCTACGGTCAAAAAACTGTTGAACTTTACTGGCACATAAAAAGATAGATCTGTGTACATATTAAACGGTGTGTGCTCATGTTTGGATATAAAATCAAATGTATTTTTTATTTATTTATTTATTTTATCAGTGATTTTCCTGATTGACAAATATGCAAAAGGACAGTTGATAAAGCATGACATGGAACAGCGGAAAACCAATAGAGAGTTTACTGGTAGAGAGTGGAAGGCATTGTTCAGAGTCCTGCTGTAATATAATAATAATAATAATAATAATAATAATAATAATAATAATACTAACATGATAGTAGCAATTGGAAAGTAGTCAGTTCAATACTGAGGGGGTAAGAGAAGGAACAAGTAAATAAATAATAATAATAAATAAATAATAATCAAATTAATTTCATAGATCTCTGTATATAAAGCATTTTATGTTTTTTCTGTCATATTCCAGTCTACTGCATTTCAAGGACTTGTGTATTTTACATCCTATTACACATTTATTGATCTATTTTCATTTTCACATTTTGTGCACATGTTCAATAAAAGTATTAAACATTAATGGATCCAAATATCACACCATATTTGCTTGTATAGTTAAAAATCTGAGTGCATTATAACATATATATATTTTTGGATGGGTCTAAATGTCTTTCTGAGCACAGTTTAAACATTCAGCACACACATCTGGGTGAGGGTTTAGACTAATGCATCTTTTAAAGTAGCAAACAGTAACTTCTGCTATGATCACAGCTCTGACTCTGCCGTGTTTGTAATTAATCATTTGAGTTTTTGGCCTTGTCCACTTAGATTTAACCATAGGATTTAACACAGCGGGTTGGATTCTTCTGCTTCAATGAGACTCCTGTAGTGATATTTAATTCAAATAAAGGACATTAATATTAAATCAGATTGGTCGTGGTGGAAATGTCCCCTGTCATCTGAGGATTCTGTCAATAAGTCTTTGTGAAACTGTTCATATAGAAG
>NW_023260167.1:0-40042 GCF_009762535.1 Notolabrus celidotus | reverse complement strand
TGTGTGTGTTGTGCGTCTCTCTCTCTCTCTCTCTGTGTGTGTGTGTGTGTGTTTGCGTCTCTCTCTCTCTCTCTCTCTGTGTGTGTGTGTGTGTTTGCGTCTCTCCCTCTCTCTCTCTCTCTCTCTCTCTCTCTCCATATTAAACAGGAACTAATGATGAACACAGTGGAGCCTCTGAGTCTTCTCCTTGTGTTTTATGTGCAGATATTTCACTTTTATCTGTTCATGTCATTTCATATTGGTCTTAATGGTTAGCATGTTCATACTCTGTGGTCTGAAAACTTATCGACTGTATCTGTCCGACATCTGTTCGTCAGTTTTTATTTGTCAGCATGACGTATTTTGAAATCACAATCACAGCTTGCAGTCAACATCTCTTTAAGTGACGACAGAAAAACAGAAAGTATGGGATGTTCATTTGTGTTTCCAGCAGCTTCAGTCGTCTTTGGAATAACGTTAAACATACATGAGCAGCTCGACACGTCTGTTCTGGATTTCTTCAGAGTTTGATCTCATCTCAGAGTGCCAGATTTAAGACTTAAAATCTTAGTTAATTATAATGAAATAAGTTAAACAAGCATTATATTAAAAGGACACAGCAGCCTGGATGTACATATCTAATCAAAACAGTGCTCTAGAGCAGGGGTTCTCAAACTTTTTGGAGCCAGGGACCCCTTACAGGTGAGAAAATTGTCCAAGGACCCCCTCATAGTTGTAACACAGATTAAACACATTAGTGATGTGTCATGATCAAAAGCTGCGGCTCTGAGAGTCGATGCTTTATAGTGAATCAGAAGAGCCGGCTCGCATAGAGAGAGAGAGAGAGCCGGCTCCCAGTTTTTTCTTTTCTCTGCTTAGCTCTCTCAGTGCTCAGCCCCAGCTCTGCTCACAGCAGAACTTTGTCTTGATTGGTCAGCATGGCGGCCATGCAGCCAATCACACGTGAGGATATAGGATACAGGTGATGGAGGGGAGGCTGTGTGTATCCTGGCTTCATCTGTTCCTTCTGAGAGGGTTAGGGTTAGGGTTCTTCTCAAAGACCGGGCAAACACTCACTGAGAGGAGAAATCGGATTAGACCATCCAAGCTGAGGCATCTGATTTTAGTCAATGCCAACCTGAGGACATTAATAATGTTTGCTCCAGTTTGGTTCTGGTTCTGTTTGCTTGAGTTTGGTTCTGGTTCTGTTTGCTTGAGTTGGTTCTGGTTCGGTTCTGGTTCTGTTTGCTTGAGTTTGGTTCTGGTTCTGTTTGCTTGAGTTTGGTTCTGGTTCGGTCCTGGTTCTTTTTGCAAGAGTTCGGTTCTGGTTCGGTTCTGGTTCGGTTCTGGTTCGGTTCTGGTTCGGTTCTGGTTCGGTTTAATTGAGTTTGGTTCTGGTTCGGTTCTGGTTCGGTTCTGGTTCGGTTCTGGTTCGGTTCTGGTTCGGTTGATTGAGTTTGGTTCTGGTTCGGTTCTGGTTCTGGTTCTGATTGCTAGAGTTCGGTTCTGGTTCGGGTCGGTTCTGGTTCGGTTCTGGTTCGGTTCTGGTTCGGTTCTGGTTCGGTTCTGGTTCGGTTCTGGTTGAGTTTGGTTCTGGTTCGGTTCTGGTTCGGCTTGATTGAGTTTAGTTCTGGTTCTGTTCTGGTTCTGTTCTGGTTCTGTTCTGGTTCGGTTTGATTGAGTTTGGTTCTGGTTCTGTTTGCTTAAGTTTAGTTCTGGTTCTAACCCTAACCTTAATCTGAACCCTAACCCTAACCCTAATCCTAACCCTAACCCTAATCCTAATCCTAATCCTAACCCTAACCCTAATCCTAATCCAATCCTAATCCTAACCCTAACCCTAACCCTAACCCTAATCCTAACCCTAATCCTAACCCCAACCCTAATCCTAACCCTAACCCTAACCCTAATCCTAACCCTAACCCTAACCCCAACCCTAATCCTTACCCTAACCCTAATCCTAATCCTAATCCTAACCCTAACCCTAATCCTAATCCTAACCCTAACCCTAACCCCAACCCCAACCCTAATCCTAACCCCAACCCTAATCCTAACCCTAACCCTAATCCTTACCCTAACCCTAACCCTAATCCTAACCCCAACCCTAACCCTAATCCTAACCCCAACCCTAATCCTAATCCTAACCCTAACCACAACCCTAACCACAACCCTAACCCCAACCCTAACCCCAACCCTTACCCTAACCCCAACCCTAATCTGAACCCTAACCCTAACCCTAACCCCAACCCTAACCCCAACCCTAACCCTAATCCTAACCCTAACCCCAACCCTAACCCTAACCCTAACCCTAACCCTAACCCCAACCCTAACCCTAACCCCAACCCTTATCCTAACCCCAACCCTAATCTGAACCCTAATCCTAACCCCAATCCTAACCCTAATCTGAACCCTAACCCTAAGCAATGGTTCCTAATGGGGGCGGAGCTTAGCGTCCAGTGAGTTGGATGTATGATGTATTAGAAACAAACTCTCATGCCTGTTAGTCTCCTTCATGCCTCGCCTTTTGTCCAAAGTCCTCCTGTCATCTCGCTCTGAATGGACCCGATGATGTCATGGCCGTTACCCTCCCTCCCTCCCTCCCTCCCTCCCTCCCTCCCTCCCTCCCTCCGCTGCAGGATGTCGTGCTCCCCTCCATACCCCCCACTTCTTCCTGTTTCCTGTCCCTGCAGGAAGTGGCTCACTTCATAGTTCACTTCCTGTCAGAGGGGCTGTTGCAGGACAGGAATGAAACATTTTTAACAGCTTGTAATAGCTTCACAAGAATCCATGAAGTCATAGAAAAACTCCTCATGAAGGCGTATTGTTTGGAACAGTGAAGCAGAAAAGCAGCTCCTCGTATTTAAAGCACTTAAAACCGTAAAGCACGAGTTCAGAAGATGAAAGGAAACCATCAAAGCTGAGGTCAAGGACAACAACTTAAGAATGATTCCCTTCTCTGCGTTGGATTCAGTTTGTGGGATCCAGAAATTCCCATCTGGGAGGAAGCTGAATTGTGTTTCTGCCGACAGTAACCTGGCGACAGTTGGTCTAATTCCACATCTCACAGGAAAGAGAGAGAGCGACCTCTGACCCTGACTGGAGCTGTCTTTACTTTTAATAGACACGCGGCGGCCCTGACAAATATATCTGAATACATCATGGCTCTTTCTGTTTCCTCTTACTGCCCTTTTTCTTTCTTTACACCTCCCTCTTTTTCCCTTCTTTCTTTCCTTCTCCCATTATCTCTTTATTACTTTTCTTTTCCACTTGGCTTTCCTCCTCTCTCTTACTTTTACTTCACCTCTCTCCATCCATTTCTCTGTTCTCTTCTTCTGTTATTCCACATCCTCTCTCCTTCTGTCTTTGTCATATCTCCTTTCTTTCTTTCACTCTTTCCCTCCCTCAACAAATGTTATCCTCAGACTCTTTCCAAACAGAGCAGGTCTAGACCCAACATCAAGACCGGATAAGATCCAGTCCCATTTTACAGACAGGACTCAGTCTGATCTCATCTTAATCCACCATGAGCAGAGCACTTTGCAGCATTTAGCAAGTTACAGTGGCAAGGACAAACTTCCTTTAACAGGCAGAAACCTCCAGCAGGACCAGACTCATGTTAGACACACATCTGCTGAGACCTACCGTGTTGGAGAGAGGAATAGAGGGAGATGAAGAGAGAGAGAGAGATGATAGTGGGGAGACGGATAGTAGTAGTTGTAGCAGCTGGAGTCTGGCACGTCCACAGCAGCAGAGATCCAGAGGAACCTACGAGACAAGGGAGCTCAGGGACTCCGGAAAGGACTATGGTTAGTAACTTTAAATGGGACAGGGAGAGTTAAAGTAACAGACAGGCAGACAGAGGAGAGATAGGATCCCAGTGTGTCAGTCTAAGCCTACAGCAGCATAACTAAGACCTGGTCCAAGCCTGATCCAGCTCTAACTATAAGCTTTATCAAAAAGGAAAGTTTGAAGCCTACTCTTAAAAGTAGAGCGGGTGTCTGCCTCCTGGACCCTGACTGGTAGATGATTCCAAAGGAGAGGGGCCTGATTACTGAAGGCTTGACCTTCCATACTACTTTTAGAGACTTTAGGTATGAAGAGTAGGCCGGCATGTTGTCTTGCACATCCACAGCAGTAGGCCGTCTATGGCAGAGATCCAGAGGAATCTATGAGACAAGGGAGCTCAGGGGCTCCAGAAAGGTCTATGGTTAGCAACTTTAATGGGACAGGGAGACATGATCCTAGTGCGTCAGTCTAAGGGAATAGCAGCATAACTAAGAGCTGGTCCAAGCCTGATCTAGCTCTAACTATAAGCTTTATCAAAAAGGAAAGTTTGAAGCCTACTCTTAAAAGTAGAGAGGGTGTCTGCCTCCTGGACCCTGACTGGTAGATGATTCCAAACCATTTTGGTGCATCAAAACAAGACAGACACAAGTTTAATTGATTACACAGTGAGTCAACTTCAGGACTTTAATGTTGACACAATTTAGGAAACTTGGTGGACTGGAAGCCAACGCAGAAGTACAAAAAACTGCAGTTCCTCGAGTGTCCACTTGAGGCAGCCTCCAAAAGCTTGGGACAAGTCATCAAATGACCAACAAGTCCTGTGAAATAATTCTGGCTGTAATGGCGTTCAAAGTAATGATGTGAAAGAAAAGAAACAGAGACAGTCAGACGGACCGACACACAGATGTGCAGACGTTTCAAAACTCCCACGAGTCCCGCAGAGAGGAAGTGGGGATGGATGTGGAGGGACTCTGAGACAGGAAGAAGACGCAGGGAGCAAACACTTTCTCAGTTTCACACCGCTGCAGAGCGGAGCTGCTGCTATTCTTCTGACTCGGATCCCTATAAGCTTTATCATAAATGAAAGTTTGAAGCCTATTCTTAAAAGTAGAGCGGGTGTCTGCCTCCTGCACCCTGACTGGTTGATTCCAAACGAGAGGTGCCTGATAACTGAAGGCTCTACCTCCCATACTACTTTTAGAGACTTTAGGTACGATGAGCAGGCCTGCATGTTGGGAGCTGTGATGGGTTCTCAGTTTTGCCTCTCTCTGAGTTTCATGAACTGATCAGCACAGTGCAGGGTCAGGTGTGTGTGCCTGATTGTCCCTGATCTGGAGCAGGTGGAGGAAGCTTATATAAACTCCTGGGCTCCAGTTCTCTGTGCTGACTCATTAGCTCTCCCTCTGAGGCAGTGAGTGGATCTCTCACATGTTCCCTGTGTTGTGTTTGTTGTCATCACAAAAACATTACCCTGCTCTCTTGTTCCTAAAAGAAGATTGTTCTCTTTAACCCCAGTCTTTTTGGTTTTCTTTGAGGCATCTCTAGCAGCCCTTTTACTTTTGTTAAAAGGTTTTCCTGGGTCTCCCTCATTTCTTGGATCCATTCAGTTGCTCTTGGTGGTTTACTTTCTCTAATATCATATTAACACCTTATAATAATAATAATAATAACTTTATTCATATAGCACCTTTTAAAAACACATGGTTACAAAGTGCTTTGACAAACAAAGCATGGTTCAAATAACAAAGTTAACATTTAGACAGACAGGGAGGAGGAGCCTGCAGAGCGTTAATGGCAGCGGAAGTCAGGAGAAAGCGGCAGAGCCCCATTTGGGATTACTTTGAATATGACTGTCTCTGATAGGAGTAAGTGCCTTGCAATGGAAGGTGATGAAATATGTGGACCATTTCTCAAGGGGGAAAATCCCACTAATTTTAAAGTCCTTTTGAAAAGCTCACACAAGACGGCTAACCTAGCATACCTTGTCAAGGCAAGAGAGAGCGCCCAGCCCCCTTACCCTGAAACAGAAGCTAACCCCCGGCCAGGCACACAGGCAAAAAAGACTAAAACTAAAACTGAAACTAATAAAACTCAACTAAAACTAAGCATTTTCAAAAAATAGAAACTAAACTAAACTAGCAAACCCGCTTCAAAAACTAATTAAAACTAAAATGAAATTGAAAACAAAAAGTCAAAACGAAATAAAAATACTAATGAAAAAATGTAAAACTATAATAACCTTGTGTGGCATTATGAGCTCTTTAAGATATGAAGTTGCCTGACCATTATGAAGGATTTTATGGGAGGAAAAAAGGGAACGTTTTAAGCCTACTCTTAAAAGTAGAGTAGGCTCCCGAGACAGTAGGTGGAAGCGGTGGATTCTTTTTTCAGTCTCAGCTTTTTATGGTTATAATGACCCTTTACTCACAACACAGCAAAGACAAGATTGATGACTGTGATGAAGATGATGACACTTCAAAATAAGCTCAAATCCCAAAGAGAAAAAAAGAGAGAAAAACACAAATTGAATGTTTAGATTGAGACGAGAAGTTGAAGCTGTGAGAGAGGAGGCCGTAATGTGTGGTCAAAAGAAAACACAAAACATTATTTCTTATCTTCTATGGGAGCTGATGTTTTTCTAACCTCTCTCTATTTGTTTGTTTATTGCTAGAAAACACAGAAACCTAAATCAAGAACAGCTTCTTCGTTGTGGTGACATTAGAAACAGATGTTAGGACATCACTCACACATGAAACCCTGATTTCTTTTTGGACCTGCCCCTCGTATGTCCCAGGTCGACTGCATCAAACACACTTAGATCTCTGGATTCTGGTAGCGCACACACAGAGGATTTTTTCCCCCCTCCTCCTCCTCCCTCCTCCTCCCTCCTCCTCCTCTCTCCCCGTCAGTGGGAGCCAAGGTGTGGGTGTTAAACCTCTGAGGTCTGCTGGTTTGGTGGCCTTGGCTTTGAAAGGCTTGTGGGTTGCGGGTTCAGATCCCGGGAAGGCCTGACCGCCAACCCTCACTGGTGGAACCCATCTATCACCGTGGAAACAGTGAAACCGGCCAATCAGGGAGCCAGAATCTGAGTCAGCAGGAATCCAAAGACAGAGTTCAGTTTATTCTTTTCCAGTCATTTGTCTCAATCTGTGTTAGTTATGACTTCAAATCAGATTCTTTAAGATGAATCTGCTCTGGTGAAATACTGAAGTGACAAAGGTTTGAAAGAATGTGATGAATAAGAAACTAAATATGTAAAAAAAAAAATGACATGTTAAGAAAATTGTATAGAAAATCAGGTCAAACACTAAATCTGCAGTGAAATAAAATGTTTAAATGGAGAACAATGCAAACTGAGGACAGAGAGAGGTGATGCATGATATGTTAGATATTGTTTTACTCAGGTTGAAGTTTTAGTCATGAACTTATTCTTTTTTTTTTCATTCTTAAAGCCTTTCAAAGTCCACAAGGTCTTTTACATGGAGTCAGAGTTAACACATTTATGAGGTGATGATGAGTATTGGTCGTTATTTGGATTGATGAGGCACAAAAAAAACCTGTTCTCAAATTTGCATCTTATCGTTTTTATCCATTCAACAAAAGCCTTGCTTAAAATTTCCAACTTTTCCCCTTTCCTCTGCCCCAATATTTGTGAATCAAAAACAGATAAAACATTTGAAGATCGAATTCCAATACCACCAAGCCTGGATCTTATACTTTCACATTGTTAGGAGTTTAGATTTCTCCTAGGCGGACTAAGTTTAGGAGTAGCTTATGGTAAATAGACATGACTGTTGTCTTAGTGGCATCACCCATAAGTTTCTGAAGAAGCACAAGAATGGTGGTCACCAATTTGGTAATGCTGACTCAAACTAACTTCAAGCTAATCTAGCCCTTTCCGATTGTTTGGGGCATCTGGAGGAAGGCTTGTTCGGAGAAGACGAGGTGAGCGCTACCATCAGTCCTGTCTCTTGCCAACAGTGAAGCATCCTGAGACCATTCATGTGTGGGGTTGGGGTTTTCGGTCAAGGGAGTGGGCTCTCTCACAATCTTGCCTATTCCTGTCTGTCAGAGAATAGACTTTAAAATCCTGCTGATGGTTTATAAAGCACTGAATGGTTTAGGCCCAAAATACATTGCTGATCTGCTACTACTTTATGAACCACCTCAACCTCTGAGGTCATCAGGTACTGGTCTGCTTTCAGTTCCTAGAGTCAGAAGGAAACATGGTGAAGCAGCATTTAGTCATTATGCACCAAATATCTGGAACACACTCCCTGAAAGCTGTAGGTCTGCTCCAACTCTCACCTCTTTTAAATCAAAGACTAAGACTTTTTTATTTGCCACTGCCTTCCTATCTTAGATTACTTTAACTCACTTTAAATTAAAATTTTAATGTAATTTCCTTTTCTTTTCTGTTTTATTATATTTGTCATTTTAATTGTGTTCTTTTATGCCTGTCTGAATGTCTCCAATGCTTTTAATGTTTTAATGTAAAGCACATTGAGTTGCCCTCGTGTATGAAATGCGCTATACAAATAAAGCTGCCTTGCCTTGCCTTGCCTAAAAACACAGCCATGAATAAAGAATGGTACCAGAACGTCCTCCGAGAGCAACTTCTCCCAACCATCCAAGGGCAGTTTGGTGATGAAGAATGCCTTTTCCAGCATGATGGAGCACCTTGCCATAAAGCAAAAGTCATAACAAAATGGCTCAGGGAACAAAACATTAAGATTTTGGGCCCTTGGCCAGGAAACTCCCCAGATCTTAATCCCATTGAGAACTTGTGGTCAATCCTCAAGAGGCGGGTGGACAATCAAAAACCCACAAATTCTGACAAACTCCAAGCATTGATTATGCAAGAATGGACTGCCATCAGTCAGGATTTGGTCCAGAAGTTGATTGACAGCATGCCAGGGAGAATTGCAGAGGCCTTGAAAAAGAAGGGTCAACACTGCAAATATTGACTTATTGCATGAATTCTGTGTAATTCTCAATAAAAGCTTTTGATACTTATGAAATGCTTCTAATTGTATTTCATTATACCATAGAAACATCTGACAAAAACACCTAAAAACCCTGAAGCAGCAGACTTTGTGAAAATGTAATATTTGTGTCATTCTCAAAACTTTTGGCCATGACTGTATATTCAGAAAAATCATTACTCAAAATCAGTCTCACTCTTTTGGTCTCATTTCTGAAGCTTCAAACCCTGGAAGTGGACACAGCTTGATAAGGTCACATCAGTCTTTACATTGCAGCTGTAACAGTCAGATTCACCTCTCCACATTTATGCAACATACGAATCCCTTCAGAGGCTGTTTGTGTCTTATCTTCATCCAGATACCAAAACACTCAAAACAGAGCCCATGTTTCAAAAAGCTGGAATTCCCCTAAAGATGATGCACAGTTCAAATTGTCACAAACGTGGGAAAAGCGGAGCAAACGAGAGAGAATAAGACACAAATGAAAGACAGCGGCCTGTGTGAGAACAGTGGAGGACATTTATAGAGACTTCAGGCTCTCTGTGGTCGCGATCCTCTATTTTTAAACCCAAATACAAAAGTACCCATGCTATTTGGGGATGAGTGGCTCCAAAAGTTTCTGTTATAATTCACTCTATTTATCTTTCTGGCTCCTGGTTTTCCCAAACCTACATGCATGTCTAAACACGGGTTTATGAGAGCAGCGCTGATGTGGAAATCTCCTAAAATTAAATGGAATTTTAGACCATTTTTATATATTTGTCTCTTGTTGGTTTGTCCGCGGCGTTGTCACTATAACAGGCACTGACGCCGTGTGGGTGTATGTGTGTGTGTGTGTGTGTGTGTGTGTGTGTGCAGCGTGGTGACCCAGCATGACGCCGTTGTAAGCATCACACACTGCCGCCAGCAGACAGAGAGAAAAGGAGTGTGGGAAATTGAGGGAGGGAGGGAAAGTGATGGAGAGGAGGGGAGCGGAGAGAAAGAAAGGAAAGGAGAGAGGAGGGAAATTATTTGTGGCAGAAAAATTTAAAAAGCGGACGGAAAGAAAAAAAAAGGGTGGGAGTTAGGAAAAGAGAGATTTGGAGAGTAATAAAAGTGAGGGCATCAGAGATAGACACAGAAATAATCTGCATCCTGAAACACTTCAGGCTGAAGGACCTGGAAGAATTTCTCTGACTGTTATTCTCATTTCAAAGTTTACTCTAACAATCCTGCAGCTCAGGAGTCTTTTGGATAACTGGATAACATCAAGAGGAGATTTTATTCTTTGAATTAGTTTATTATTCCAACCTTTTTTTAGCAAGATAGGTCCCAGTGTGATACAAGATCTCTTCCTTAAGTGAGAGAAAATGCCTGCTCTAGAAGTTTCATTTACTAGCCTGATTTTCATACTTTAGTCCAAGCCAGGACTTCAACCGAGGACCCTTCAGTCCCTACAGTCTGAGCTACTGCCATGCCAAAGAAGAGGCTTCTTATGTTTTGCATATGAAGAGGTTGCTTGAGAAAAAGTAGTGATGACCGTGAGTTCACCCAGAGAAACATACACTACAAGTCTAAAGTTTGGACACACCTTCTCATTCAATGTTTTTCATTTAGTATAATTATTTCCAACATTGTAGATGAATACTGAAGACATCAAAACTATGAAATAATCTGGTTTTGCCATAATCTGGATTACAACAGCAGTCAAATAGAGCTATCCATTGTGTGCTAACCCGACCTCTGAACAGCACAACTGATGGTCTCAAACACATTAAGAAGGCAAGTCATTCTACAAGTCTTTAGCAGACTAGACTACTGTAACGGGGTCTTTACAGGACTCCCTAAAAAGTCCATCAGACGACTGCAGCTCATACAGAATGCTGCTGCTCGAGTCCTAACAAGGACCAAAAAAGTAGACCACATCACTCCAGTTCTTAGATCTCTACACTGGCTTCCTGTCTGTCAGAGAATAGACTTTAAAATCCTGCTGATGGTTTATAAAGCACTGAATGGTTTAGGCCCAAAATACATTGCTGATCTGCTGCTACTTTATGAACCACCTCGACCTCTGAGGTCATCAGGTACTGGTCTGCTTTCAGTCCCTAGAGTCAGAAGGAAACATGGTGAAGCAGTGTTTAGTCATTATGCTCCACATATCTGGAACACACTCCCTGAAAGCTGCAGGTCTGCTCCAACTCTCACCTCTTTTAAATCAAAGACTAAGACTTTTTTATTTGCCACTGCCTTCCTATCTTAGATTATTTTAACCCACTTTAAATTAAAATTTTAATGTAATTTTTAATATATTTCTAATTTTCCTTTTCTTTTCTGTTTTATTATATTTGTCATTTTAATTGTGTTCTTTTATGCCTGTCTGAATGTCTCCAATGCTTTTAATGTTTTAATGTAAAGCACATTGAGTTGCCCTCGTGTATGAAATGCGCTATACAAATAAAGCTGCCTTGCCTTGCCTACAAATGAACTCTTGACAAGGCTCATGTTAATTAGAAACCATTCCAGGAGACCACTTCATGAAGCAGACTGAGAGAAACCATTCCAGGAGACCACTTCATGAAGCAGACTGAGAGAATACCAAGAGTGTGCAAAGCTGTCATGAAGGAGAAAGGGGGCTACTTTACAGAATCTAAAATATAAAACATATTCTGCTTTGTTAAATAATTCCATATTCCATGTTCCATGTTATTTCATAGTTTTGATGTCTTCAGTATTAATCTACAGTGTTTCAAATAATTCAAATAAATACAAACCCTTGAATGAGAAGGTGTTTCCAAACTTTTGATTTGTAGTGTACATTTAACAATGTCTTTGCAATCAAACCAAGAAATGACTGAGGATTGGAAAGCTCCATCACTGCAATAAAGAAAGAAATGACTTCATCCAAAACGAAATAGCGGAATCTACAATCATAATCTGGCAGCTAGGACTGAGTGCATTTTGCCTACTAAGAGATTAAACGCTGACACCTTTGCTAGTTGTCAGTTGGTTAAAGAAGTTAGTCATACTTGTATTACTGTAGGCCTTTAACGCTGGTCATACGTTGTGTTTAAGCCAAGCAGCAACCTCCGCTCTAAAAATATGAAGCCAATGCGGAAGTGTTATAAACTGCAATTCCTTGAGAATCCACTTGAGGCTGGAAACCACATACACACCAATTAAAAAAAGACGATCTTTACCACAGAAATAAACATGTTTACAGCCTGGTTCAAAAAACAGCTTGGATCTACGTAGCTAAGATATGAGTTTTTTACCCAAATAAGGACATGACTGACTTGATTGACAGGCGGGAACACATAGCTGTTGGCTAGGAGGCTCAAACCCCGCCTCTTTACCTCACACTAAGTTTGGTTGAGTTCAGCATTACCAATATGGCCCAGGAACAGATGGGTGACGTCACGGATGCTACGTCCATATCTTATACAGTCTATGTTCTTAGCTGTAGTGCAGCCACCTTCCACTAGCTGGGGCTGCAGCTCCGGTTAATGGTGCTCTAAAGCTCTACTACCTGGATGTAAACAAGCACAGATGACAGATGACGCCTGGTAGCACGGCGTGGTTTGTCAGTGTTTTGAGCTAGCAAATGGAGATACAGTTGTATGTAAGGCTGTGTCTGGTTAAACCATAGACTGTAAAAAATATGGACGTAGTATCCGTGACGTCACCCATCTGTTTCTGAAGAGCTGTTTTGAGACCAATCGGCTGCGGCAGCCATATTGCTTCTGTCGAGCCAGTGTGACGTAAAGAGGCGGGCTTTGAGCCTCCTAGCCAACAGCTGCAGTGTTCCCGCAGGCAGCTGTGCCTCTCATTGGAAGACTAGTAATCTCAATATCTTCGAAATTGCCGAATTAGAAAAAAATTCACCCCCCTCACAGTGAGAGGACATCGAGAAATTAGCTATTCAGACTACACTCATCTTTTGTTCCAGGCTGTAAACATGTTTATTAATGCTGCAAAGATCGTCTTTTCCCCATTCATGTGTATGTGACTTCCGGTACTTCCAGAGCCAGCCTCAAGCGGATCCTCGATGAACTGCAGCTTTTAACACTTCCGCATTGACTCATATTTTTAGACCGGAGGTTGCCGCTTGGATTAAACTGACATATGGGGCGCTGTTGGCCTAGCGGTCTGAGCGAGCGCCCCATATACAGAGGCTATAGCCCTCACCGTAGGGGTTGCAGGCTCGATTCCAGCCTCAACCATTTAATGCATGTCATCCCCTACTCTCCACTCCCCACATTTCCTGTCTCTCTTCAGCTGTCCATTAAAGGCGAAAATGCCCGAAAAAATCCAAGTTTAAACTGACATATAAGCACTCTACTGGAGCAATGAGGAACCAGCACAGGCATGTGGACGTTAACCTGCAAGGAGGTCGAAGGCTGGTGGCCACCCTTGTAATCCAAGTTGGCATTGTCTGTCCCTTTTCTCCTCTGTTAAGCCCTGTTGGATAAATTGTGAGTGTTTTCTTACTTTAATACAGGGAACACACTGATCCTTAATAAAATCATTAGCCAATCATTGGTTACATTCCTTAGAATCCTTCTGAAAAGCCTGATTTCATTGTTTGAACTAGTTGATATGAAGACATAATGTAAGAAGAGGGTAAACAAGGTCAGAACCTGGTTACATAGTTAGCTTTGGGACTTTTTAACTTAATGGCATGTGTTCATAACTTTTATAGACGTGGTGACGGAGACACAGAAGCCAGAGATGGATCGGCAGAAACAAACAGTGACACAGAGACACAGCGACAGGGCGTCCATCTTTTTTTGGTCTCTCTTGTTATTGTTTTTCTTCCTCGTTAGGTTTTTCCCTTCTCAGGTTTCCCCGCTCGCTATGTTTCTCAACATATCATTGACCTCAGTGTGTGTGAGTGTGAGTGTGTCTGGAGCCATGTGATGGAGTGTGTGGTTACCCACTGGTGTGACCAGGGACACAGGGGCACCTCGCTCACCCTCTCTAGCTCTCTTTGTCTCTCTATCGCTCGCTCACTCTCCTTTTCCTGCGTCCGTCATTCTCTTTGCCGTCTGTCTCATTTACTGACATCATCTGTGATCTGAGTGGTTACACGTCTGTGTTAAAAAGGCAGGATGACTGTGCAGATTTTACCTTCTCTGTCTTACACTTTGTTGTCACAATATTTCACCACTTTTTCTCCAGAGTATTTCAAAAGTTGATGCCATTGTCAGAACAGAAATTGAAGATGTTTACAGTTTCAGAGCTCAGTTTTTAAAAGACCTCAGCTCCACCACAGTTTTACAACCTGTACACCTTGTAAGATTTATCTTCACACCTGCTGAGTCATCTTCAGCTGCTTCACATTCGATCCCAGATGTTCACAGGTTTTTAAACCAGCAACTCTCAAACTACAAGAACCTCTGCGGTGCTTCCAAAACCCTCAAACCCAGACTGAACCTCCTAATGGTCACGTCTGAGTCCAGGAGAACCACCAACCCGGGCTGCTGCAATCACACCGACTCCCAGGAGACCTGGAGCTCTCAGCGGATCAGACGAGCTTCCAGGTTTCTGGGCGGGGGAGGGTTTTATCGTAGGTTTGATTCCTGCTGTTGCAGACAAAACCAGTACACAGAAGAAACCATGACAGGTTGAATTATTGCATCGCCCACGTTTTTTTTTTTTTACACTTAGAGGACTAAAAATGTAAACATGTGACAAGCATTATGAGAATAAAACATCTTTAAATCATCTCTACATAGATAGTGCATTGTGCATTTTTTCTTGTACATAACTGCCCTTTTTTTTGTCCTCTTCCTTTTTGCTGTATGTTGCATTTTCCAACATTATTTCGATTGAAAATGATGTTAAAAGCATTTAATTGCCTTTATTTCTCACACTTAAAAAATATAATTTAAATAAAAGTAAGCTCCTTTAAATTGATCTATTTTTCTAATTTTGAAAACCAACAGAAAACTTGCATCCAAAATGAGAAATGTTCAAAAATAAGACACTTAAAGCTGGGGTTGGTGTTCAGATTTAGATACACTTTTTGTTATACTGGTTAAAATGATCTTTATGTCCTGATGGTAATCAATACATAATGTGTTCTTAAAAAAGAGTGAAGAAAAGCTGCTATCTACAGCCGGAGTAAACCTGGGAAAACACCAACCAATCAGCCTTTTTTGGGTGCCAAAATTTTAAACCATTCAAATCCTGTCCTGCCGTTCTGCCCTCCTCCTGCGCGTACATTTCCCCGGCGTGCACTCTGAGTCTCCGTCTCCTGCCTCTACTTCCCCTGCCTCTACTGACTGCCCCTCTCGCTCGACCTCGGGCCTGTCCCCTCTGACCTGATGAGGGGCTTTGCTGAGGACTGTAGTCCGGATCAGAGTCTAAAAAGCTCTCACCACGGGGGCTCTGACAAGCAGAAGAATGAATGACATTCAGTAAGTCCTACAGAAATGTAGATGTACTGTAGCGTCCGTCCGGACGCTGTAGGGATGACGAGCCGATTCGTGAACACGTTGATCTTTAATAACCGGTCACTGTCGGCCGTTACCACGCCAACCAACAAAACAACAATCAATGTTTGAATGAATGAAAAACTTCTCCTCTTGTCTCTCCTCTCTCCTGCTCACACACTCTACACCTCTCCTGATGCCTTCACTGACCGTCAACACTGTAGGAATTAAGAGCATCTACACTGAACACGTTTAACAAACAGTAGAGCTGTTACAGTGTTATATATGTGTTATAACTTTTCTCCTGATATCGTGTCACTGGTACAACTGGATAATGTTAGAATGACAGTTGTGAGTGCTAACAGCAGCCATGTTTGTTTGTGTTTTTAACTTTCACTATGATGATATTTTGGTGAGGACCGGTTTTGAATCAGTCACCATCATATGGTCAGTGGTCAGCGGCGCTCATGCATGTGAGCGGGGGGGGGGGGGGGGGGGCGTTTTGGAGGAGCTCTGAGGGAGGAGGGGAGGGGTTAGACGGAGTCCTGAGGAAAAGCTACATTCAAATTCATGCTAGTTTTCCGAGACTGCCAACCCCAGCTTTAAGTTGACTTCACGACGATTCAAGTTGTATCATCAGCCTCTATTTTGTGTTCCAAAACAAAATCACGTGTGCACTGGTCATAAATAATAAACGTATTCTTATGTATTCATTTTTGAACTGCAAAAGTTCTGCAGAAACTTCATCCTTTCATCTAAGTGTCTTGCAAGCTTATTTTTTTGATAGATAATATCAAATTAAAGGGAAACACTCTGATCTGGTTTGTTGCATTTGCTTTGAGCGCTTCGATTTGTGTGTTTGTGAGAGCTTTGAAGTATAAAACCGAACCCCAAAGCTAATGCTGAAGTCATTTGTTATGATCTGTGCAAGTGTGTCCTGTAGATGTTGTAATTTCCTGTTTTCTCCTGAGCTGTGCTGTCCTTAACAATCACACACACACACACACACACACACACACACACACACACACACACACACACACACACACACTTGTACAGTAGGAGGAAGTCGTAATAATCAGCAGTGACACACGGTTGGTGAGTGATTTACAGCCAGATAAAAAGAGGAGTCATGGGTGAGGTCAAGGTGTCCCTCAAACACACACACACATTCAGAGTATCAGAGATGAACACTGCAGCAGATTCCGCCTCTCAGACTCTGACACAGGACTTCCACCAGATCCGTGTCCGGTCTGTTTCTGATCCGTTGCAGTCCAGGAGCAGGACCGACGGACAGCTGGAGTCACGTGACCAAGGTTTTCTCACGGTAATCACTGAATCAAGGATTCTCCTCCTCCTCCTCTCCTCATCCATGTTGTCTTTCTGGTCCTCTGAAAACCTCTGACCTGTTGACTCCAGGCCTGGCTCCGCTCATCATGACTTTGGTTTGTTGTTGTAGTTAAGTGAAATACGATCTGGTGATAACACAGAGTGTTTTATTCTGAAAATTAACCGGATGTTTTCATTTTGTTTTGGTGAAACCTGACTTCCTGTCCCGCTCCATCTGCTCTGTTGAGATTGATGCGTCGTGCTCCGGCATCCGGCAACAATAGAAGTCTTGTGTATCTGATCCGGAGGGCTCCGACCTGCCGGATCAGAGACGCAGCTGGAACGCAACGGGGTGGATCCAGTGGAAGTTAACACATTGACTAGAATAGAAACCGATCAGATCTGGTGGAATTTGGCCGTGAGAGAAGGAAGTCAGAGGAGGTCATATTTCAGCCTCTGTGAAATATGACATTTGTATACTTGTAAGTCTGTTGCTAAATCATGACATCTGTAAGTTTACATTTTGAACTCTTCAGTCAGCTTCACAAACTCTCCTGACTCCTCTGTTTTCACTTCTGTTAGCTTATCAGATATCTTGATATACAGGCCAAACTAAGAGAGCAGCAAACCTAACAAGAACTGAAGGGAAAAAATGAGCGTATAAGACTTCAATGATATATGTTTTGTTTTGTTTTTCATGAGTGAGGGGGAGAGAGTTACTTTCTCCTAGACTTGGGCTGTAAAATAATAAATAAATACGTCTCTTGGTGCAGCAAAACCTGAAACCCAGAGAGCTGGACGCGTCTGTTGCTTGAGTCTCCCGGGACGAGTCGTGGTTCTGAATGTGTGGTCTGCTGCCTCAGTTGGCTTCAGATGAGCAGCTATTAAAACTTGGATCTTTCTAGAAGCTGCTTTAGTTTCTGCAGCGATTCAGCTGGGACCGAGCGAGAGCAGCTGCAGTTAGATATTCATCAGGTGTTCACGGGATGCTCTGTGTCTTCTCACTAAAGAAGAAGCAGCAGCAGTTTTCTTTGAGTGTGCTGCTGTACCGGCGCCTGTTTAAGAACAGAGCAGGATCAGGAGGGGATTGCACGTGAGGAATGATCTTTACTGCAAGAATGACACACTGTGAGGCTGTAAGCTCCTCAGGGTCATGAAATAAAAGGGGTGTTCTGGTGTTTTTAAAGCACTTTGAGATCTAAATAACTTAAAGGTGACATATCACACTTTTTTCATCAATATATATTGGTCTAAGAGGTCCCCAAAACATGTCTTTAAAGTTTATGCTCAAAAAAACACTTTGAAATCAGATTTTGGTCTGCCTGAAAAACCCTCTTCTTCAGTCCTCCTCAGAACAGTCTGTTTTCTCTCTGACCACGCCCCCTCAGGAAGTGGATGTGCCTCGGCTGTCCAGCACGTTGATCTAATGTTTACATGTTGGCTGAATATACACGGCTGCTCAGAGATCACGTTACTTCACCCCTCTGAATCTGATCCAGAATCTGATCCTGATAGAGAGGCGCCTGTAGCAGGACCTTTCTGAACCATTGGTCACAGATTTAGTGTTTCTTGTTGTTTTATTTGTCACTATGTCGACGTGTGTCTTGGTACACAGCTACAGCTACAGCTATGAACATGTAGCTATGTAGCTATGCTAACTAGCGCTAGCACTTATCCATGATAAATAAAAATCATCCACTAGATCTTCAAATCTGCAGTGTTTTTCTTCAACTGTGTGGTTAAAATGATGCTTTTCGGCTGTATTTTTAAATAAATGCAGAATCTGCAGAAATGAGCGTGCCAAATTATTATGCAAGTTGGTGATAAGAGCATATAACTTGTGAAAATTAAAAACTAGGCACCATTTTAAACGTTCTGTTGATTGAAAATAATAATATTTACTACAACTGTATTCAAACTTCAACAAAAACAACCGTTTTCTTTAGATTTGTATACAAAATAAAACTGTTAATGTCTTTGAAACATTTAAAATCTAAAGTGTTTCTCAAATGTCCAATATAACCTCCTTTTCTTTCAGTGAGGGTCAGAGGTCAGAGGTCACTGTAAACTGATTTAGTGAGGTTTCTGATGACTTCTCTGCTGACTCTGTGAGCTGTACCTTGTATGGCTTTCCAAAGAGGCTCTTTTGAGCTGTATTTCTTGCCATTAATAGAGCGCCGCCTGCAAGCTAGTTCAGGCAGACAACTTGAGCTGCGCTCAGTCATACTGACACGTCATCATCCTTCCTATCAGCTGATCTCAACATCCTCATTTGGCGGTCTATTTAAGCTGCATGTCTCCCCGTCTCTGTCTCTGCCTCTGCTTTGCAAGTGCTCCTGCTGTCCTGCTCAGTGCTGTGTGCAAACTTTGTACCCACCTCCTCCCCGGCATCCACCTGCGGGCTCTGAGGGGGGTTAGTCCTATCTCATTGCTCCTAAATGTATGCATTTAAATAATGTATGCTGAGTAATGAGGTTTGGAGCCCATACGCCAAACACAGTACTGTATGCTGCAATAAACTTCATCTTAAGTGAACGTGAGTTGTCGTACTGAACTGTAAATTATCTCCTTTATTATTGACCACAAGTTCTCAGTCGGGTTGAAATCAGGTGAGCAGGCAGGCCAGTTCATGAGGTGGTTCTCTTTAAAGCCGTCCTGTCCTGGGAATAACATGAGGCATGTGACAGTGCATTGTGCTCATGCATGAACACTAGCATCTTTTTCACTTTAGCTGAATGTCTTTTCCTCCATGCAGGAAAATAGAAAAGAGGATCGCCTCATGAACTGGCCTGCCTGCTCACGCGATCTCAACCCGACTGAGAACTTGTGGTCAATAATAAAGGAGATAATTTACAGTGATGGTGAGAAATACAGCTCAAAAGAGCCTCTTTGGAGAGCCATACAAGGTACAGCTCACAGAGTCAGCAGAGAAGTCATCAGAAACTAAATCAGTTTACAGTGACCTCTGACCTCTGACCCTCACTGAAAGAAAGGAGGTTATATTGGACATTTGAGAAACACTTTAGATTTGAAATGTTTCAAAGACATTAACAGTTTTATTTTGTACACAAATGTAAAGAAAACTGTTGTTTTTGTTGAAGTTTGAAAACAGTTGTAGTAAATATTATTATTCTAAATCAACAGAACGTTTAAAATGGTGCCTAGTTTTTAATTTTCACAAGTTATATGCTCTTATCACCAACTTGCATAATAATTTGGCATGCTCATTTCTGCAGATTCTGCATTTATTTAAAAATACAGCTGAAAAGCTTCATTTTAACCACACAGTTGAAGAAATATATTCACTATCTGACTTCTTGACAAATTTGAAACCGACTGTTGATATAGTTTTTAAAATATTCACACAAATGCAACTTACCTAATAACTGTGCACGCAGTGTAAGTTTCAAAGTGAAACAATCAAGACAACACCTCCTGCAGGCGGGATCATACAACCCTTTCTTCCCAGACTACATGTACAGAGCTTCACAGTTCAGACGTAGTTTTGCACATACAGTCTGGACTCTGATCATAAATCAGAGTTACATAATGTATATCATAAACTATAGCATCCAGCACTTAGCCAGTGCACTGGTGCCTGACTCCTGTCCAAGCTACGTGGCTCAGTTCCACACGTCTGAGAGTCAGAAACGTCCCCAGCAGCCGCCTCCTCCTCCGTCGAGAAGAAGACATAAAGAAGAGCAAATGAACGTCATTAAAGTTTATGTTGAAAGGTTACAAAAAGAAAGAAACAGAAGAGTACACTGATCTGAAGAAGCCTCAGTCTTTGTTTACGATGCAGTCTCTCTTCAGTGGGTCAGATGTTTTCAGCTCATCTCTCTCCTCCAGATGTAATCACTGTTTGGTTTTGTGCAGCAGGCAGAAAGTATAAAGTCTGAGTGTTGGAATTGATTTTAAATAGTATTTTGCTCAGGTTTGGTGCTCTGGGTTAGAGGCCAGAGGAGCTTCTAGAAAGTTCCAGGTTTTTTATTGCTACTTTCCTAAAGCCAAGAGATCAGGGAGACCACAGAGTGTGACCTGGAGACTTGGCAGGACTTTATGTTTAAAGGCAGTACAGTATGTGAGACTTTAGAAAACACTAAACATGAGACTTCTTTATTTTAGCTTGAGTTGAATTCATTTTTGTTGACTCAAGTCATATTTAAGGAAAGCTAATAACACAGAATGATTTCAGAACGGTGGATGCAAACTTCAGGACAGCTCAGTGGGTGGGGAGCTTTAAAAAAATAACTTTCTTTACAGAGAACTTTTCAAAAACCAGTTTATAAAGTGCCTTACAAGGGCAACAAAATAAAATATAAAAAAATCATAAAATCACACAAGGCAGGATCATAAAGTACATATTTTAAATACATATATTATATATACTTTAAATACATATTTTAATTAAAGACCTAAACATTAATTTAAACTAGCTCTTAAGCATCACAGTAATATATATATAAATATACATATGCATGTAAAATATATAAGTTATATAAATATATATTTATTGAGTTTATGTATATAAAATATATTTATTATAATTAATACATCATTTAAAATGATTATAAATAAAGTTGTGTTTATTAAAATAACTGTGAAAGCAAAATACAATATTCATATATATATAATATAAAAATATATAAATTATATATATATGTATTTAAACTTAAATAACGTGTGTTTTTATAATTACTAAACCATTATAATATATATTTATTTGTATTAATAAAAAAGCATATTACAAAAGCAAAATACAATATTCATATATATATAATATAAAAATATATATATATGTATTTAAACTTATATAACGTGTGTTTTTATAATTATTAAACCATTATAAAATATATTTATTTTTATTAATAAAAAAGCATATTACAAAAGCAAAATATATATATATATATATAAATAATATAAAAATATATAAATTATATATATATGTATTTAAACTTATATTACGTGTGATTTTATAATTATTAAACCATTATAATATATATTTATTTTTATTAATAAAAAAGCATATTACAAAAGCAAAATAAAATATTCATATATATATATATAATATAGATATATATAAATTACATATATATATGTATTTAAACTTATATAACGTGTGTTTTTATAATTAATAAACCATTATAAATATATTTATTTTTATTAATAAAAAAGCATTTTACAAAAGCAAAATAAAATATTCATATATATATATAATATAAATATATATATATACGTATTTAAACTTATATAACGTGTTTTTATAATTATTAAACCATTATAAAATATATTTATCTTTATTAATAAAAAAGCATATTACTAAAGCAAAATAAAATATTCCTTTATATAGTTGTCATATTTTGCTTTCAGAATTTAAGCAAGAATTTAAATTTAATAAGAATATATTTTTTCAAATGGTTAAAAATCCAGTAAAAAACAGAATGAAGTCCTGTTACATTTGTCCACAATGTGCAATGTGTGGAGGCAGGATGATGGGGGAAAGTTTCTCCACCTCTGATCCTTCGATGGATCAAAGCCAGCAGTGTGTGTGTGTGTGTGTGTGTGTGTGTGTGTGTGTGTGTGTGTGTGTGTGTGTGTGTGTGTGTGTGTGTGCATGTGTGTGTGTGTGTGTGTGTGTGTGTGTGTGTGCATGTTTTTTTTTTTCAATTTTCTTTTTATTTAAATTCAAGATAGATTTTTACAGCACATTCTCAAATTATCACTTTTTTTTTCACAAGAAAAACAAGGACAAAGAGGACAGACAAAATTACAACAAACAAAGAAAACACAACAGTCCATGTGTAGCAGTGAACTAAGGGAGTTACAGTACAGCTGTAGATTTACCTGAAATCCGTTCTATGGGGGTTAATGAACTCAATCCATCCTTTCCAACATTTATCAAAAACATCACTTTTGAGCCTCAGAGTAAACGTTAGTTTTTCCTTGACAAAAATGTCATGCATCACATAAAACCAATCTACTAATGCAGGTGAATCCTGACATAACCACTCTTTCGTTATGGCTTTTTTTGCTGGCCACCAGCATTACTCTAAACATGTACAGTCATGGCCAAAAGTTTTGAGAATGACACAACTATTAATTTTCACAAAGTCTGCTGCTTCAGTTTTTATAATGGCAATTTGCATATACTCCAGAATGTTATGAGGAGTGATCAGCTCAACTGCCATTAATTTCAAAGTCCCTCTTTGCCTTGAAAGTCCAGCAAGTCCAGCAAGCGCCAGGACCGTCTCCTGAAGGTGTTACAGCTGCGGGATCGGGCCACCACCAGTGCAGAGCTTGCTCAGGAATGGCAGCAGGCAGGTGTGAGTGCATCTGCACGCACAGTGAGGTGAAGACTTTTGGAGGAAGGCCTGGTGTCAAGGAGGGCAGCAAAGAAGCCACTTCTCTCCAGTAAAAACATCAGGGACAGACTGATATTCTGCAGAAGGTACAGGGACTGGACTGCTGAGGACTGGGGTGAAGTCATTTTCTCTGATGAATCCCCTTTCCGATTGTTTGGGGCATCTGGAGGAAGGTTTGTTCGGAGAAGACGAGGTGAGCGCTACCATCAGTCCTGTCTCTTGCCAACAGTGAAGCATCCTGAGACCATTCATGTGTGGGGTTGCTTTTCGGTCAAGGGAGTGGGCTCTCTCACAATCTTGCCTAAAAACACAGCCATGAATAAAGAATGGTACCAGAACGTCCTCCGAGAGCAACTTCTCCCAACCATCCAAGGGCAGTTTGGTGATGAAGAATGCCTTTTCCAGCATGATGGAGCACCTTGCCATAAAGCAAAAGTCAGAACAAAATGGCTCGGGGAACAAAACATTAAGATGTTGGGCCCTTGGCCAGGAAACTCCCCAGATCTTAATCCCATTGAGAACTTGTGGTCAATCCTCAAGAGGCGGGTGGACAATCAAAAACCCACAAAGCATTGATTATGCAAGAATGGACTGCCATCAGTCAGGATTTGGTCCAGAAGTTGATTGACAGCATGCCAGGGAGAATTGCAGAGGTCTTGAAAAAGAAGGGTCAACACTGCAAATATTGACTTATTGCATGAATTCTGTGTAATTCTCAATAAAAGCTTTTGATACTTATGAAATGCTTCTAATTGTATTTCATTATACCATAGAAACATCTGACAAAAACACCTAAAAACCCTGAAGCAGCAGACTTTGTGAAAATGTAAAATTTGTGTCATTCTCAAAACTTTTGGCCATGACTGTACACTCTGGAAAAGCCGAGAAGTTGAGGTGGTATCTTCCCCAGATACAATACTTGAAAACATAAATCAATCTTAGTTTTGAAAACTTGTTCCATACTATCTCTGATTGACTTCCAGTAATTTTCAATCTCTGAACAATTCCAAAACACATGAAAGTGGTTTGCTCTCCGAGTCCCACACCCTCTCCAACATGCTGTCTGCCCCTCTGAATGTTTTTGTGTGTGTGCATGTTTAAGCAAATGTGGAGCTCATACTTTGTGTTTACATGCAACTCCTTGAATGCTTCTACAACCTCTGTAATGCGAAGTTAAAGTTTCACACTTGGACACCGCTGTTAGAGAGTGCAACGACGGTGGAACTTTGGTGCTGCTGCAGAATTGCAATGTGTAAGCAGCCATAGACTCGTCCTGTATGATGCCCCAGCAGTGATTCTTAGTTTCCTGGATGGACTGAGTGAACTCTGACAACACTGAGGTTGAACTTTATTTATACATCGAACTTTCAGGATCTCAGCGGACTTCAAAAACCAACAACAAACAAACAAAAGATTCAGTTGCAGACATTTAAGTCCTGCTTGTTGAAGCTGAATTGGACTGTTCTTTGAAAGGGTCGGAGGTCAGAGAGTGCTGACACAGTCGATGTGTTGGGCCACAATAAAAAGAGAGGAAAGGAAACAGAGAGAAGGTCAGAGAGAGGGGAGATGTAGAGATTTCAGACGTCCTGGTTCAGCTCCAAACATCCCAAATGCTCTACAGCACTTCACACAGAGAACAACATGCTGACACACAACAAGATGGGATATCAAGCACATTTTATCACACTTCTACCTTTTGTGGAAAGATAAAAAACAAACTCCATGAGCTCTATAGGCGGGTTAAAAGGAGACATAGAAAGTTTGAAACAATTTTCTCTGCTCTCTCTCCTGGGTGTGTTTATACCAGAGCTTTGGGCTGTCCACTCAGGATCCGATCTCACAGGAGGCTTGTTGATGCAGGTTGCAGGAGCAAACAGGACTCGTTCAGTGCCATGATTTAAGAGGCAGAGCTCTCCCAACTGTCTGAGTGACTGGAATCAACAACTTTCAATGTGATACTTGCAAAAACTAGCTGACTCTTCCTGGTTCAAGCTGCCTGCAGTTGCCCGTCTCAGATTGAATGTGTGTTTGGTTGCTTGTAAGAGAAGTTAAAGTGCACGGCAAGATGTCTGTCCATGTTTGTAAAAAGGAAACACGGAAGAGGATCTAAAGACAGTACCTATCCTGCTCCAAGAGATGGCGCTGTCATTTTTCAAAGTGGCTGAAAATGTGAATGTGTGTGCAAAGAAAGCATGTGCATTCTGCATTGTGCAAACTTCCAGCTGCATCCTGAGAGAGAGAGAGAGAGAGAGAGAGAGAGAGAGAGAGAGAGAGAGAGAGAGAGAGAGAGAGAGCATGCAGAGGAAGCTTAACCATGCATGCATCATCCTGAAATGTTCAGTTCTGTATTCAAATAAAGGTAAGAAAGAGAGAGAAAGGACATGCTGCACTCATCCTGTCAGAGGAAAACTGAATAAACAGAAAACATCTCTTGATTTCGAGTCCTCTCACAGAAACACACCCTGTGTTCTATATAAAAAATAATTTATAACACACTTTTTTAAAAACCCTTATAACTCCCAGTCCTCATAAAGCAAACACAGCTGGGTTCTATTATCGAGCAAAATTCACCAAACCACAAGTTATTGCATCAAACGATAACAACAACTGGGACTGATGTGTTTGAAATGTTTCATGGTGGTGCTCAAGGAAATGTCCTCAAACCCCCTCAGTGTCCCCTACATCTAATTCAGCCTTGTGAAACAACTCAGCATGCATTTTAACCAGGGGCAGTGAACGCACCATGAGCCACACTTACACTCAAAGCATGTGGTGATCAAAAAACATTTGAGTGCACCCATTAGATCAATAATTTGATTTAAGAAATGTGTTTCAAACTTCATATCATTTAAAGTCTGTGATCTCTGTGTGTTTAATGTTGGCTGTAGTGACAGGCTGTGACCAGCAGGTGGCAGCAGAAGAGCGTCCGGCTCATCCAGTATGCACTGACGGTCTCAAACAGAAGTGGAAAGAATAGAAAAGACTCAACCTGGTGCAGCAGAACTCCAAAACTGTGTCCTCACCCGGCCTTTGTCCCGTTCTCCTCTCGTCTTTTACCCACAATTCCCTCTGATCTGAAGTCTCATGAACACACAGGCACCAGAGGTTTTCCTATCAGAGGGACTGAGACGCACTCTCCGCTTGTGCTGGAGTCACCTGAGTTCAGATGACATCATCGTCTCTGCAGACAGACGATAGGTGCAAACACAGCCTCTGCACCACTGGGTGACTTTGATTAACATAACTGGCAGCCTTCCAGCCTTTCTTTGTGAAATATGGATTAGCATCACTTAACAAAACAAATCACTGTACTGTGTGGAGTAAATAGAGCCTGGATGTCTGTGATACATCTCCCTGCACGCTTGTGATCTTAAATCATGATGGTTCAACATCAGCAAAAAGAAAGAATCCTTAGTGTGGACTTACACGCCTCTGACAAACGTGATCAACCTCCTGCAACCTTAGAAGAAGAGTGATTTAAGGGTATCATATAGGGAGAATTAGGGAGCACAGACAATTACCTCTATACTTAAGTTAGCACAGTTTAGTCTATGTCAAAGAAGCAGGCTGTGTTGCAGTCAGGTCACCAAATTTGAGCAAGCGTCCCAGTCTGAGTCAAGTCTGAGTCCCCGGAGAAGAATCCAAGTCGAGTCCCCCATTGCAAGAGCATGATTTTACGGATGCATTTTGGACAGGTGTCTTTAAGGCTTTCAAGGTTCTGGTCTTGCGTGCATTCGCTGCAAAACCTCAGGATATTTGGCGCCTCTTTAGGCATCCTGATAAAAACTGCTGCTGACCAAGAAAGCCCCTGTCAGTATCCAAAACAGCGTCAGTATCCCAAACAGCTGAGAAGGGGAGCCGAGAAGGAGTTTTGTGTAATGTACATCTTTGTTAAGTACATGAATAAAGTTGAAAGAAGAAAAACGTCCTCCAGCTGCAACAGAAACGATGTTTTGCATTCATCAGCGGTTGCCTATGAGGGGGGGGGGGGGGGGGGACTACTTACACTTTGTTTGTTGAAAAAGCTTCTAATGTCCATCTTTCTTTTCTTGCCTGCCGACATCCTCAGACATGAGAGCACCGACCTGCAAGCGAAACAGCCCACAGGAAGCTAAGCCAATCAAAAAAACAGACCGGTCTCAAAGATGTATTTGGTTAAGGATTTAACCCTTTGTGTGCCGCATGAAGTGCATTTCTTTTCCTCTTCAACCTTAATATTAGTGGGGACATTTAAGCCAGCGTTTGAGATTGGTAGAGACACGTCCATATGGTCCATACACAGTTTGATGCCGTTGGTACAGGTGAACATGTTTCAGCCCTTTTTACACACCAAATCCTTCTCTCCATGTTCTGAATATTGTCAATGTTGAGTCTGAGTCATCAGACCTCGAGTCCAAGTCCAGGCATGAGTTCTGTAATCAGTGCTTCAGTTGGACTTAAGTCACTGCAACATTGGTGGTAAGTCAACACAAGTAATACATCCTAACACAAGCAACATGCACAATAAACAGACATGAATACATATGATTTAAATACATAACATCCACATTGTGTGGTGGGATATGAGACATAAAGTTCTTTAGTATGTTTTGTAAGTGCAACAGCAACAATACCTACAACTTAAGAGCCCCTGCTGGTAGATAAAATGCAGAGTAATGTTGTTGCATGATTTTATAAACATGATGTTGTGCAAAAATCAACTGGACTTGGTTTCAGTTCTTGAAATAAGCACTCTTCTTCAAATCCTTTAGGATCAGCTTTGAATCACTGTGATCTGGATGCCAAAACAAGGCATCATACATTTGCAGAGTTTTAAACGAACCAGAGCACAGACTTTTATTAAGACATCGTCTCTGTGTCCTAACTTTTCAGCACTAGTTGATACATTTACTGTGAAAAATATGAAGTATATGAAACCTTCCTTGAGAGAAAATCTTGGTGTTACCAGCTAACTGTAATATTTTCTGCACTTCTTTTTTCGCTTTGGGGATTTCAAATGGAAGGCCTTGGAAGCATGTATGCAAAACAATCAGCTAAAGATGCTGCAGCTGATGCTGGAGAGACTAAATGTCTTGCAAGCAATCTGGAGATATGTGTCTGTAGGTTTTGCACAATGCAGAGAGAGACCCACTACATCAGCACTGATAACTGAGCACAAACTAAAGTGAGGAGCCAGCAAGCAGTGAAGCGTAGGAGGACCATCACTCCATCGTTTTGTAACCTCAGACTGTTTCATCCTTCAAAGTCTCTCCTTCAGATTTCTGAAACAGGAGTTTGTGTTTTGTGCTGCGAGTGGTTGAAAGCTGCAGCATCAGCCCTTCTAACAGAACCTGGACGTGTCTGTCTGCTCTATCTGCTCAGCTTCTGTGTCACAGACATTACCTCACCGATCTGCTGTGATGTCATGCATCTCCCTCCCTCCCCGACGCCTTTTCTCTCTTCTCCTCCTCTCACTCTCTGTCGTATTTATCCCCTCTCGCTTCTCACCTCTGCTTCTCCTTACACTGTGTTGCTCTATCGTCATTCATCCTCCGTCACACACACAGAGGAGGGAAAAATGCATGCTAGCAAGCCTCTGTGCTTCATCTATACAGAATGCATGCATGCACAGACTCACATGTTGCCTGTGCACAAACAAGCCGTGCACAGACTGTCTTTCACACAGCAGCTGTCTTACCTGAACACTCAGAGTGAATTTGACATTCAAGTGTTGGGCAGTGAGAAAGTCAGGAGCATTTAAAGTGACACAAACAGCAAAAGGTGTCGCTTTCATTTTACCATCTGCAGACGCTCCAACTAACAGTCGGTACCAATAGAAGTGAAGTATTACAGTGTGAGATACCCTGCATACACTATAAATAAACCCGGATCTGCTTCACATGCTGAGCTTGCTTCAGCTGCTTTGGTTTGTTCTCTGACAGGATTATTTCACATTACAGTTTCTCTTGGTGATTCATAATAGCACCTAAAATACCTTACCCATGACGCACTATGGGAGGCTCACTTGTCTGCTTTCGCCGGAGAGAGAAAAATCAAGTTAATGCAAACTCAGAAGTCTTTGCAGAGTTTAATGAATGAGGAAAATGTGGGTAAATAGGAGGGGACATAAAATGTTGGCTCCAAACTTCACGTCACACACGCCAAAAAGGGAACAAGGGGAGTATCGGCACATATTTCTTTCCACTTAAAGCCACGGTGAAAACTGAAATCTTTGTTGAGTCAATCTCTGAATATGACCATCATAGAAAGAAACTTGGATGAAAATTACGCTTAAGCCCTCATGGTTCCTTTATTCCAACCCATAGACTGTACAAAATATGGACGTAGTACCCGTGACATCACCCATCTGTTTCTGAAGCGCTGTTTTGAGGCAAATCTGCATCTGTATATGGGGCGCCCGCTTAGAACGCTAGGCCAACAGCGCCCCATATGTCAGTTTAACCAGACACAGCCTACATACCACTTTATCCCCATTGGCTAGCTCAAAACACTGACAAACTACGCCGCACTAAGAGGTACGAGGCGACATCTGTCATCATGTGCTTGTTTACATCCAGGTAGTAGAGCATTAGAGCACCATTAACCGGAGCTACAGCCCCAGCTAGTGGAAGGTGGCTGCACTACAGCTTAGACCATAGACTGTATAAATAATGGATGTAGTATCCTAATGTCACCCATCTGTTTCTGAAGCGCTGTTTTGAGGCCAATCGTCGACGGCAGCCATATTGCTGCTGTCGAGCAGTTGTGACGTAAAGAGGCGGGCTTTTAGCCTCCTCGCCAACAGCTACAGTGTTCCCGCCTGTCAATCAAGTCCGCTGTGCCTCTCATTGGGAGACTCGTAATCTCAATATGACATGCAGTAAATGTTAGAGGCTGGAATCGAGCCTGCAACCCCTGCGGCGAGGGCTATAGCCTCTGTGTATGGGGCACCCGCTTAAAACGCTAGGCCAACAGCGCCTACATACCACTTTCCCCATTGGCTAGCTCAAAACACTGACAAACTACGCCGAACTACGAGGCATCTGTAGTCATCTGTGCTTGTTTACATCCAGGTAGTAGAGCATTAGAGCACCATTAACCGGAGCTACAGCCCCAGCTAGTGGGAGGTGGCTGCACTACAGCTTAGACCATTGACTGTATAAATAATGGACGTAGTATCCGTGACGTCACCCATCTGTTTCTGAAGCGCTGTTTTGAGGCCAATCGTCGACTGCAGCCATATCGCTGCTGTCGAGCGATTGTGACGTAAAGAGGCGGGCTTTGAGCCTCCTCGCCAACAGCTACAGTGTTCCTGCCTGTCAATCAAGTCAGCTGTGCCTCTCATTGGAAGACTCATAATCTCAATATGACATGCAGTAAATGTTAGAGGCTGGAATCGAGCCTGCAACCCCTGCGGCGAGGGCTATAGCCTCTGTGTATGGGGCACCCGCTTAGAACGCTAGGCCAACAGCGCCTACATACCACTTTCCCCATTGGCTAGCTCAAAACACTGACAAACTACGCCGCACTAAGAGGTACATGGCGCCATCTGTCATCATGTGCTTGTTTACATCCAGGTAGTAGAGCATTAGAGCACCATTAACCGGAGCTACAGCCCCAGCTAGTGGGAGGTGGCTGCACTACAGCTTAGACCATTGACTGTATAAATAATGGACGTAGCATCCGTGACGTCACCCATCTGTTTCTGAAGCGCTGTTTTGAGGCCAATCGTCGACAGCAGACATATCGCTGCTGTGGAGCGATTGTGACGTAAAGAGGCGGGCTTTGAGCCTCCTCGCCAAACAGCTACAGTGTTCCTGCCTGTCAATCAAGTCAGCTGTGCCTCTCATTGGGAGACTCGTAATCTCCCAATGAACGCTAGGCCAACAGAGCCCCATATGTCAGTTTAACCAGACAGCCAACATACCACTTTCCCCATTGGCTAGCTCAAAACACTGACAAACTACGAGGTGACATCTGTCATCTGTGCTTGTTTACATCCAGGTAGTAGAGCATTAGAGCACCATTAACCGGAGCTACAGCCCCAGCTAGTTGAAGGTGGCTGCACTACAGCTTAGACCATAGACTGTATAAATAATGGACGTAGTATCCGTGACGTCACCCACCTGTTTCTAAAGCGCTGTTTTGAGGCCAATCGGCGGCGCAGCCATATTGCTGCTGTCGAGCGGTTGTGACGTAAAAAGGCGGGCTTTTAGCCTCCTAGCCAAACAGCTACAGTGTTCCCGCCTGTCAATCAAGTCAGCTGTGCCTCTCATTGGGAGACTCGTAATCTCAATATGACATGCAGTAAATGTTAGAGGCTGGAATCGAGCCTGCAACCCCTGTGGCGAGGGCTATAGCCTCTGTATATGGAGCCCGCTTAGAACGCTAGGCCAACAGCGCCTACATACCACTTTCCCCATTGGCTAGCTCAAAACACTGACAAACTACGCCGAACTACGAGGCAACATCTGTCATCTGTGCTTGTTTACATCCAGGTAGTAGAGCTTTAGAGCACCATTAACTGGAGCTACAGTCCCAGGTAGTGGAAGGCGGCTGCACTACAGCTTAGACCATAGACTGTATAAATAATGGATGTAGTATCCGTGACCTCATCCATCTGTTCCTGAGCGCTGTTTCAGGCCAATCGTCGGCGGCAGCCATATTGCTGCTGTGGAGCGATTGTGACATAAAGAGGCGGGCTTTGAGCCTCCTAGCCAACAGCTACAGTGTTCCTGCCTGTCAATCAAGTCAGCTGTGCCTCTCATTGGAAGACTCGTAATCTCAATATCTTCGAAATTGCAGAGTTAGAACAAAATTCACCCCCCTACAGTGTGTGCCGATCGAGAAATGAGCTATCCAGACTACACTCCTTTTTTGTACCAGGCTGTAAACATGTTTATTTCTGCTGTAAAGATCGGCTTTTTTGAATTGGTGTGTATGTGGTTTCTGGTACTTCTGGAGCCAGCCTCAAGCAGATCCTCGATGAACTCCAGTTTTTAGCACTTCGGCATTGGACTCATATTTTTAGACCGGAGGGTTGCTGCTTGTTCCAGCTGTGCATATTCATATATAACTGCATGTTTCTGTTTGTTAATCAAGAGCAAAAGAAACCGACTTCAGAGAGAGTGAAGTAAACTGGATATAATCCATAATGCAAGAATGCTCTTTGCCAATGTTGTATTTTTTTACTGAGTCATGTTTATTGATGTATCATGATGCATCATGCATGGTTTGGGTCATTTAATATTAATGGAAGTTGAGCTTATTTAAATAGTTTACCAATTCTTGACTGATATGAGCGGCTACTTTACTAATGGACCTGGACTTCAGTTGTTTTTAAGTCATGTAAGTGAGGGATAATGTGTCCCTTATGCATACTAGAAACTGGACAGGGAAGTCAGGACCCTGATGCAAAGCTTATTATATGACAAAGACATGAAAGAGTTGATATAATAGATAATATTGATTGAAATGAGACCTGTTACACTCATTTGTACCTTTCATTAAGTCAGTCTAGGACAACTGTTGAGTACCTTTACATGATTTGCATCTCAAAAACTCCTCATTCATCTCATAATGGCATCCATTAAAGACCTCATGTCAGCAGTATTCAGCTTGTTTTGGAGGAAAGTTTCCCAGTTGGCCCTGTTAGCATCCATTCGCTATTGTAACATTGCGGTTATGATGTTACTTACAGCTTGTGGTTCCAAGCTTTAATGGAAGGTCTCTCAAGACAACTTTCAGAGACATACTCAATTATGCAACCAATAATACCCAGCAGGCAGGAAGCCCAGCGGTGAAAGAGACTTTCAAGGTGATTGAAAATTTGAAAGAGCCAGTTGGTGAGCTTCTCCTTTAACATTATCCTGATAGGATGGTAGAGCCTGATGTCAGGTTCAGGCCAAGTCTCACAAAGATGTTCAGAGAAGCTTGAAAACACATCCAGCTATTATGTCAACATCTGTGTACCTCTTTATTTAGAAACTTTGCTGAGGTTTAGAACAGAGTGAAATTAGAATGGAAAGATGGAATGGAACACAATGGAATGGGAAGGGATGTGATGGTATGGTATGGTATGGTGTGGTGTGGTATGGAATGGTATGATGGAAGGGATTAGAATGGAATGGAATGGAATGGAATGGAATGGAATGGAATGAAAAGGAATGGAATGGAATGGTATGATGGAATGGAATGGAATGGTATGATGGAAGGGATTAGAATGGAATGGAATGGAATGGTATGATGGAATGGAATGAAAAGGAATGGAATGGTATGATGGAAGGGATTAGAATGGAATGGAATGGAATGGTATGGTATGGTATGGTATGGAATGGAATGGTATGGAATGGAATGGAATGGTATAGAATGGAATGGAATGGAATGATGGAATGGAATGAAAAGGAATGGAATGGTATGATGGAAGGGATTAGAATGGAATGGAATGGAATGGAATGGAATGGTATGGTATGGTATGGAATGGGATGGAATGGTATGATGGAAAGGAATGGAATGTTATGGTATGGTATGGTATGGAATGGTATGATGGAAAGGAATGGAATGGAATGGTATGATGGAAAGGAATGGAATGGAATGGTATGATGGAAAGGAATGGAATGGAATGGTATGATGGAAAGGAATGGAATGGAATGAAAAGGAATGGAATGAAAAGGAATGGAATGGTATGGAATGGTATGGTATGGTATGGAATGGAATGGAATTGTATGGTATGGTATGGAATGGAATGGTATGGTATGGTATGGAATGGTATGGTATGGTATGGTATGGAATGGAATGGAATGGAATGGTATGATGGAAAGGAATGGAATGGAATGAAAAGGAATGGAATGGTTATGATCCTGTTTTTGTGTCAGTTGCCCTAACCCTCTCTCTCTCTGCCTGCAGGTTGCATGGGTAGGGGGGGCGGGGCCGGTCTCCTCAGCAGTGAGGCTCATCAGGCACACCTCTCCCTGATCTGCTCATCAGCACTGGCTTCTTAAGCCGCCACCAAACACTCCTCCAGTGCCAGATTATTCCTTCAGCCGCATGCTTCACGTTCCTGTTTGTAGTCTCGCTCCTGAGGAGAATCCAGCCACACTTCCTGTATAGTTTTCTCGAGTTTTCCCAGAGGATTTGTTCCTGGTTTTTTGTTTGTAACTTTTTGATAGAACCTTTTTCCCCTTTTGGGTGTTTTGTGTTTGCTCCTAGTTTGGTACTCTGGCTCAGTTGTTTTTCCCCGCAAGGCGCCTTTTGTTGAACTTTGGTTTTTGTTTAATAAATCATTTTTCCTGCACTCTGCATTTGGGTCCTGGTCCTCGTTGCTTGAGCCGTAACAGGAATGGTGTGGAATAAAAAGGAATGGAATGGTATGATGGAATGGAATGGAAAGGGATTGAACCAACTAGACTAGACTAAAACTGAACTAAAATTTGAGAATTTAAGAATTGAAGTATTTAATTTTGTCCCATGTTGGATGTATGGACATTCAACATGGGACATTATGTGTATGTATCCAAATACAGATCAGTATATTAGGGCTCCATTCACTAGCAAGGACCACGCCACACAACGATATAAGTTGAACATTTAATGAATTAGTTGTGCGTGGTGTGCCCAGCAGAAGGAGACTCAGGATGGGGGTTCCGTCTCAGCGTTATCCTGCCGGAGCTGATCTTGACCCAGGTTGTACCTGGAAGTAGACAGGGCATAGAAGGAGCGAGCACGAGATGAGTAGGAGAGGACAAGGAAATAGGTTAAGGGCAGGAGAGTAAGGTGAGGGAGGGTGGGTTGAAGAATCACGGACAAGCAGTTGGAGTAGGCTGGCTACGTTTAAGAAGGCTTGTCAGGTGATTGAGGGTGTGGTTTAGGCGTGGTCCTGCTCCCGAATCTAAGTTAACACCTTAACTTCATTTCACTAGCAAGGACCACGCCACACAACGATATAAGTTGAACATTTAATGAATTAGTTGTGCGTGGTGTGCCCAGCAGAAGGAGACTCAGGATGGGGGTTCCGTCTCAGCGTTATCCTGCCGGAGCTGATCTTGACCCCCAAAAGAGTTGAATTAGATGGAGCTCAGTTGAGCGTGAGCTTGACACGATCGTTGAGACTGTTGCGGATGTATGAGTGATATGTTTGAGATGACCAAAGCCCTAGGATCTGTATGGCTATGTCTGAGTTGCCTGACCAGGCTGCTGTGGACACTGCAGCAATGCGGAATGAAAGGGCAGGAAAGTGCTTGGAGGTTATGCCACTTTTGTTCAGGTTTCAGTGATGAAGAGTGGGTCGTGAGGAGATGCAATAGCGGCATACCGAGAGCTGATGTATTTAGTAAGTGGTTCGTACGGGCTAAGATTGGAGTTGAAACTAGGGATGTACATTTTAAGTATTTTCCGTGATCGATTTTTGGAAATGTTAACGATCAATTATCGATGAATTGATAAAACATTATTATTCTTACGTCAAAAACAATGCCAAATGGGTTGTTTTCCCCTAAATTGTATTTTCTACAGCAACAAAATGCATATAAATGACGGAATGGAATACTGGCACATGTGTGACGCGCAGAATATCAACGATCAGGCTCATTCGAATAGTGCTTGGAGCGAGGCCGTTGAGGAAGCTTCATGTGAGATGAGAGAGGTTCACTAGCTGTGGAGATAGCTGAATATTGTTGCTGAAAACAATGGGACTGGTATGGGATGCGGATCGGATTCTGGGGCCAAAGTCTGAATTTCTGAAAAGAGAATGAGAGTGCATAAGCGATGGTGTTGAGATAACCAGGATTCTGATCTACTCTGAGAATGAACTGATGGTGGGCTGAGATTAATGCGGTTCTGCGCAGAAACGGCATAGTGACTGGGGAGTGTGACGGCCCTGGCTGATGATTTTGACGACTGCCGTGTTATCAGAGTGTATGAGTATTGACTTTCTTAACCATTCGGGACCCCAAAATATGGACGCAATGGTGATGAGAAACAGGTCATCAAAGCGGATGAAGGAGACTGGGATGCGGAATCGAAGGACGTTAGCCCTGGAGGCCAGGTGGCAGCGAACCAACGTCCCCTGAAACAGCCGCCGAAGCTAAGTTTGCGTGATATGGGAACGGCCCCAGATTGCGTGAGGGGGTTGGAGAGGAAGATTGAGCCCCAGGAACGATGCAGATTGCGTAGTGGAGGGGAAACGGAAGCCATATCGCCATGAGCGGCGGAAAGAGGGGAAGAGGACGGGATGAAGGGATGAGGGGATGAAGGGATGAGGGGATGAGGGGATGAAGGGGTGAGGGGATGAGGGGATGAAGGGATGAGGGGGTGAGGGGATGAAGGGATGAGGGGGTGAGGGGATGAAGGGATGAAGGGATGAGGGGATGAAGGGATGAGGGGATGAGGGGACGTACGTACAAGGAGATTGTGTGCAGCCTGCGGACACAGGAATGTAGAGAAACGGTGATAGTCCAAGAAAAGTCGGACACAGAGGGAGCAGGCACAGGGGCGACACAACCCGATCTCACTCCAGATGGCGTAATGTAGGTGAGACAGGTGAGATGCAGTTAACAGCAGAAGCTGGCCGGATGGGTAGTGCCGCTGTGGCGAGAGCGAAGGCGTCGACAGAGTGCAAGAAAACATTTGGGTATTGGGGAAGGGAGGGGGTGGGGATGGGGAGGGAGGGGTGAAAGGAGAGGTCAGTAGGAAAAGAGGGGGTCGAGGATAGCCAGTTCCATTTAACTGTGAAGGGGCTCCTGATGGAGCCGAGGAGCTGGCTATGGTGGGAAGAGGGGGAACAGAAGCCGTATTGCTGTGGGTGGCTGAAGGAAGGGTAGAGGAAGGGATGATGGGATGAAAGGATGCATGTGCAAGGGGAGTTTGTGAAGCCTGCGGACACGGGATGTAAAGAAGGCTGTGATAGCCCGAGAGAAGTCAGACACAGAGGGAGCAGGCACAGGGGGAGATACAACCTGATCCCCACCAGGGGGAGCCGATGATGCCGGTAGAGGCTGTGGGAGCGGCTGAGGCCTGACGTCACGCCTGACGTCACGCCTGACGTCGCTGGCGGTAGTAGGCCCAGGTGAGGAAGCAGGAAGCGCGGGAAGTTCGGTTTATGACGCTGTGGCGTCAATGAATGAAGAGTACGAATGGAACGATCCGACCATGTTGTCATTGCCGTGGAGGAGAACGTCTTTCGAGGTTGCGGAAGCGTCGCAAGCAAGTGACGGTCCAGTTCCAGCGGTCGGACTCCTGTGGAGAACGTGGAGCCGGTCGCGAGGAAGGGGGCGCATCGCCCCGTGATGGATTACCGGTGACGGAGCAGTGGGAAGGACATGGAGGGGACAGGTACGGTCTGCTTCGGCGGAGCCTGGGGCGCCTCCGGTCCGCGGCTCTCCCTGGCGATGAGGACGAAGCCTGTGCACCTCTTGGAGAAGGCGACACCTTGTTCGGGAAGCATGAATGGGTACGACGTGGCCGCGGCATGCTGAACCGGAGCGCAGGTGGCTCCGCTGCGACTACCGGCTGTGGTGTGACTGCCCGTCTCCGAGAGAGGGATACTCTGCATGGAAGGTTAACCGTAAAGATCAACGCCGGAGCCGTACAGAGGAAGCTCCATGGTGAGTTTGTTGCTTTTTCCTTTGCCCCGAAATCTGAGCGGTGATGCCTGAAGCACGGTCCGTCCGTCTTTGAAGAATCACGGACAAGCAGTTGGAGTAGGCTGGCTACGTTTAAGAAGGCTTGTCAGGTGATTGAGGGTGTGGTTTAGGCGTGGTCCTGCTCCCGAATCTAAGTTAACACCTTAACTTCATTTAAAGAAGATACATTTATTTGAAGATGATGTACTAAACAAATAATAATTTCAATTCCACAGTCAGTAACACTTTCATCAGCATCTGGGGAATAACACTCAAAGCAATTTAAAGTAACAAAAAAATGTTCAACTCTACAGAAACTTTTATTCTCTTTTTAATCACAACATTTATGTGATTCAAACAAATAAGTCTGAGGAGATTTCAGAGTCTGTCTATCCAAAAAAAACATTCAATTTATTCTATTTAAAAGCTTTTTTAATGCGTCCAAAGCCAGACATAAGTTATTCCTTTGAGCTGTAGAGTCTGTTGTTATTGAAAAATATTAAAAACATCAATAAGAAACACTGGGGATGCTTTTAGATACATGATAAACACCCATTGAAGTTTAATAAGATCTGTATCAAACCACTCTGTTTCACATCCGCTGTTAAAAGAAGTCCCAGATAAATGTGATATTTCCTCCAGTTGGAGTAACATTTGTTTGAATCTGTGAAGCCCAGCTGTTTCACAAGATTACTGAGGCTTTGTTTGTTTAAATCCATATTGGATATTTGAGAGACAAATTAAAAGGGGCCATCATTTTCCTAGATATTTTCAGTTTAGAAGCTTTTATCTCCATCTTTTATTTCTTTTGTGTTGTATTTATTTGATCTGGAGTTTAAGATGAATGATTAATATCAAGTGTGTGTCATTTGAGACATGGTAGGAAAACTGAACTCAACCTGAACTGCATAAAAAATAACATAATGGAAAAAGAGAAAAAGCAGAGAAGTGACTGTCGCACAGAAGATGGTGAGAAACGAAGAACACTCGTATCAGACGTTACCGCTCTTCATGCATACTCATCCAAAGTTTAAGACCTCGACTTCAATACTTAAGTGAGGGGCAGGGAGTGTATCTGCTCTCCTCTTTATTGATTGTGGACTCGCGCTTCTGCTCTGCCTGAATCGCCCATTTCATTATGCTTTGCTCTGGGTTTATTGGTTTTAAGGCATGAGGCTCCAGGGGAGACGCGTTTAGCTTATTGCTTTGGCGGGGTCGAAGCAGCGCTGGCTTATTACTGGAGTCTGGAGGTGGAGTCTGAGCTGGTTCAGCAGAAGTGCACACTGACAGACATCTGTATTGTTGCAGGGAAACCAGAAGAGTTCACGGCTCAACACTGTCTGTCCTGTTAGGTGTAAATCATCTGTATAGAGGGGGAATTCACTTGTTACAGCAGCTAAATAAAGACTCTGATTGCTCCAGACTCCATGTCTGTCTGAGTTAAGTACTAGAACCCACATGCTGTTTCCTGATTCGTCATTCACTGCCAGAAAACAACGCAGGTGTAATGCATGCACGGGTTATGTGTGCAATCACTACCAAACAAGCCCACATAGCAGATAGGTCTGGGCCAGATCTGGTGTCAAGCTGGCACTGCTGGCTGACTGCTGGCATGGCAAGTGGTATGCCAACCGCTTTTCCTATCACTGCTATGCAGATGATACACAGCTTTTCCTGTCTTTCCCACCTGACAACACAACTGTCTCAGCCCGGATCTCATCCTGCCTTGCTGACATTTCTAAATGGACGAGGGAACGTCACCTAAAGCTCAACCTGTCCAAGACTGAACTTATTATCATTCCAGCCAGTCCCACTATGGACCCACAGATCAATATCCAGTTTGGATCACAAAACCTCATGCCCACTAAGTCTGCCCGAAATCTGGGTGTCATGATCGATGACCAGCTAACCTTCAAGGTTCATGTTGCCTCAATTGCTCGGTCCTGCCGTTTTTCCCCTCTATAACATCAAGAGGATCAGACCCTACCTGACAGAACACGCAACACAGCTCCTGGTTCAAGCTCTTGTAATGTCACGCATTGACTACTGCAACTCTCTACTGGCAGGCCTCCCTGCATTCACAGTTAAACCTCTGCAAATGATCCAGAACGCAGCAGCGGCACGTCTGGTCTTCAACCAGCCTAAGACAGCTCATGTCACTCCCCTGCTCATTTCGCTACACTGGCTTCCAGTTGCAGCTCGCATCAGATACAAAACTCTAATCATGACTTACAAAGCAGGAACCAAAACCGCTCCAGTTTACCTGGAACCCCTCATCCAGGTCTACTGCCCTTCTCGCCCGCTACGCTCAACCTCTGAAAAACTCCTAGTGCTTCCAGCACACAAGGTCTCAAAATCACTAGCTGGACTCTTCTCTTCTGTTGCCCCTAAATGGTGGAATGAATTGGCCAACTCCATTCGATCTGCAGAGTCCCTCTCTACCTTCAAAAGACAGCTAAAGACCCAGCTCTTTAGGAAGCACTATGCACTTAGCTAGACTGTTCTCCACTGTTGTCCCCAGTGGCAGATCATGTCTTCCAGCTACAGTTGACTCAGACTGTCCTGCTCTACTCTGGGAATCTGTGTTCAGG
>NW_023260166.1:10000-40373 GCF_009762535.1 Notolabrus celidotus | reverse complement strand
CTTCAGTTCCTTTCTCTCTCACAAAATGTCCACTCATCTGCTTTGGATTTGGACCAAAATAGTTTCAGCCTTTACAGCTAATTTAATCAGAAACAGAATCAAAACGAGTGTCAGCGAGGTCAGGTGTGTGCACATACAAGGAATCTGACTATGGTAAAGTTTGCTTTATTTTAACATTGAACACTAGGTGTTACACTATGTGGGATTTATATGATGGAAGACAATAATGAAATGGTGAAGGGTGCAAAGGATGCTGAATGAGAAGAACATAAACATGTAGTGATAGAACAGGTGGGTTACTTTAATTAAGGTAGATGCACATGTATTTTTATTTTGTATTGACCATGTGACAGTTATATCAAACAACCAGAAGAATGTGATATGCTTTGGCTCTAATAAATGATGTAATGAAGCATTTGCAGTTAGAGAAAATAAAATTCATTGAGAAGAAAGACAAATATGTTTTACTCAATATGCAGTCGTTTATAGACCACTATAACAAAAACAACCCATGACAAAATAATAACTTAACAGAATCTAGGGCATTTGACATCCTACAAGTTGTATTGTTGTATTGTTGTAGTATTATTACTCTTTAAATCTAATTTTTATTCTATTGTTTTGGTATTTTATTTTATTTTACTTGTGTTTTGTAAACCCTTTGGTTTTCATTTATACATTATTTAGTTTTTTGAATGTTAGTTTGAGGCATGGATAATAATGTCTCAGAGTTTTGCAATCTGTATGTGGAAAAAGAAAAAACCCAATAAAGATATCTAAAATAAAAAAGAAACACTAACAATTCTTTATTATAGTAAGGGGTTTAAAAATCATCTGGCAGTTATTGGGTTAAAGTTTCTGGGTTATGGAACATTTTTAAAAAATCAAGGAAAGTTATTAAACATTGGTTATCAAACCCTAAAGTGAGCTTTCCTCACTTTGGCTCTGACCTCTGAAGATACAACACCTTGTGGCATCACAAGGGAACACGTGGAGGATTCTATAATCCAGGACTGTCAGCATCCAGACAAAATGGCCGTCGTTAAGCACACTGCAACTCCCAGCAGCCACCACTACCTGCACAGCTGCAGGTGCTTAAGAGCCTTGATTGAGGCAGGACAAAGGAGCTGGAGGTCAGACTGGGAGAGGAGAGCACTCAGCTGGGAGAGGAGACAGAGAACTGGGAACTGAGCAAAGGGAAGTGACTGAAAGGAACCTTTAATTTTGATAATAGAGACTTTGAGTTGAACTGGACTATTTTTTGATTACTTTCACAAGGAAATATTTTCTCCTCCGGGATGTTTTAAGTTAAAGTTGAGACTTTGTTTGAAGTTTACCTGAGTTACCTTTTTTTGTTGTTGCACCTGTGATTAAATAAAACCCTCCTTCTGTTGAACCTGAACTGAGATTGTTTTGGATTGTTTTTACACTTTCCCACCTCTCACCGCCCTAAAAACCTCTCATGATGTCACATCCTCTACAGTTGCCTGCAAGCCACTCAAACCTATGTGCCATAAGGAAGACCTAGCTGGTAGAAACGTGAGCACACTTTATATTTTGTAGTTTGTTTCAGGGAGTCTATAGGTTCTATTTCAGTTCTTTTTAATAAATATATATATATATATATATATATATATATATATAAATATATATATATATATATATATTAGGGGTGCAACGATACACAAAATTCACGGTTTGGTTCGATACGTTTTTGATACAGAAAAAGAGAAATTTTCAAGCCGTTTTTTACTTATAGTTCATTGAAATTAAAAAAAATAGTTTCAGCTCAAAAGCACAGTTTTTAAATTAAATTACCTAAATGTTTTAGGGGCAGCTACCTGACACATGTTCTACTGTGTGTGTGTGTATGTGTGTGTGTGTGTGTGTGTGTGTGTGTGTGTGTGTGTGCGTCTGCGTGAGCGTGAGCGTGTGCCTGTCTGCTTGTGCATCTACCGTGAGCGATACAGAGAGCAGAGGAGAATTGTAAACGACCATGTAGAGACAGAAATGAGTTCATGTCATGTAAATAAGATAAATATCATAAAGATATTTAGTCTGTTAAATAAAAGAACAAGGTGTAGACCTGCAGCCTGTTTCACCCGCAGTGTGCAAGTTGTGTCCTAAGCTAGAGTGTAAAGTCATCACTTAACCATACGTTGAAACTAGTTCACCCAGTCCAGCATCACTACAGGACCACATGACATAGTCTAGCATCACTAGAGGACCACATCACCCAGTCTAGCATCACTACAGGACCACATGACATAGTCTAGCATCACTAGAGGACCACATCACCAAGTCCAGCATCACTACAGGACCACATCACCCAGTCCAGCATCACTACAGGACCACATCATCCAGTCTAGCATCACAAGAGGACCACATCACCCAGTCTAGCATCACTAGAGGACCACATCACCCAGTCCAGCATCACTACAGGACCACATCACCCAGTCTAGCATCACTAAAGGACCACATCACCCAGTCCAGCATCACTACAGGACCACATCACCCAGTCTAGCATCACTAGAGGACCACATCACCAAGTCTAGCATCACTACAGGACCACATCACCCAGTCTAGCATCGCTAGAGGACCACAGAACCCAGTCTAGCATCACTAGAGGACCACATCACCCAGTCTAGCATCACTAGAGGACCACATCACCAAGTCCAGCATCACTACAGGACCACATCACCCAGTCTAGCATCACTACAGGACCACATCACCCAGTCTAACATCACTACAGGACCACATCACCCAGTCTAGCATCACTACAGGACCACATCACCCAGTCTAGCATCACTACAGGACCACATCACCCAGTCTAGCATCGCTAGAGGACCACATCACCCAGTCTAGCATCACTAGAGGACCACATCACCCAGTCTAGCATCACTACAGGACCACATCACCCAGTCTAGCATCACTACAGGACCACATCACCCAGTCTAGCATCACTACAGAACCACATCACCCAGTCTAGCATCACTAGAGGACCACATCACCCAGTCTAGCATCACTACAGGACCACATCACCCAGTCTAGCATCACTACAGGACCACATCACCCAGTCCAGCATCACTACAGGACCACATCACCAAGTCCAGCATCACTACAGGACCACATCACCCAGTCCAGCATCACTACAGGACCACATCACCCAGTCCAGCATCACTAGAGGACCACATCACCCAGTCTAGCATCACTACAGGACCACATCACCAAGTCCAGCATCACTACAGGACCACATCACCAAGTCCAGCATCACTACAGGACCACATCACCCAGTCTAGCATCACTACAGGACCACATCACCAAGTCCAGCATCACTACAGGACCACATCACCCAGTCCAGCATCACTACAGGACCACATCATCCAGTCTAGCATCACAAGAGGACCACATCACCCAGTCTAGCATCACTAGAGGACCACATCACCCAGTCCAGCATCACTACAGGACCACATCACCCAGTCTAGCATCACTAGAGGACCACATCACCCAGTCCAGCATCACTACAGGACCACATCACCCAGTCTAGCATCACTAGAGGACCACATCACCCAGTCTAGCATCACTACAGGACCACATCACCCAGTCTAGCATCGCTAGAGGACCACATCACCCGGTCTAGCATCACTAGAGGACCACATCACCCAGTCTAGCATCACTAGAGGACCACATTACCAAGTCCAGCATCACTACAGGACCACATCACCCAGTCTAGCATCACTACAGGACCACATCACCCAGTCTAGCATCACTACAGGACCACATCACCCAGTCTAGCATCACTAGAGGACCACATCACCCAGTCTAGCATCACTACAGGACCACATCACCCAGTCTAGCATCACTACAGGACCACATCACCCAGTCTAGCATCACTACAGGACCACATCACCCAGTCTAGCATCACTACAGGACCACATCACCCAGTCTAGCATCACTACAGGACCACATCACCCAGTCCAGCATCACTACAGGACCACATCACCAAGTCCAGCATCACTACAGGACCACATCACCCAGTCCAGCATCACTACAGGACCACATCACCCAGTCCAGCATCACTACAGGACCACATCACCAAGTCCAGCATCACTACAGGACCACATCACCCAGTCTAGCATCACTACAGGACCACATCACCCAGTCTAGCATCACTACAGGACCACATCACCAAGTCCAGCATCACTACAGGACCACATCACCCAGTCCAGCATCACTACAGGACCACATCACCCAGTCCAGCATCACTACAGGACCACATCACCCAGTCTAGCATCACTACAGGACCACATCACCCAGTGCAGCATCACTACAGGACCACATCACCCAGTCTAGCATCACTACAGGACCACATCACCCAGTCTAGCATCACTAGAGGACCACATCACCCAGTCTAGCATCACTACAGGACCACATCACCCAGTCTAGCATCACTAGAGGACCACATCACCCAGTCCAGCATCACTACAGGACCACGGAACAACTCTGCTCTGCAACCAAAGAGGACACTCGTGCTTCCCTCTCGTGTGGACGCTCTCACACACACACATACGTGAACACATGAACCCAGCAGACCGTCATATGGAGAAATATATATTTCCAGATGAAGTTAAAACAAACGTGAGCAGCTTGGACTGAATGAATGTGGGAGGAGCGCGCAGTTCAGTGGATCTGCTCTTGACAGTTCAGCCCGGAGGAGTCGAGTGCAGATCCTCTGAACTTTCAGCACAGAGCGCCTCGTCAGAAGGTCATCACATAAATATTAAATTACGTATTGTTCGGTTCATAGGGCGCACCGAACCGTGACCACTGTATCCAACGGTTCATACAGATACACGTATTGTTGCACCACTAATATATATATATATATATATATATATATATATATACATATATACATACATACACATATATACACACACACATATATATATATATATATATACATACATACATACACATATATACATATATATATATATTTTACATTTTGATTGGATTATTTCTGAAAATGTAGAAAACTTGTTTATTTCATCATTTTTTTGCATATCTATATATTAACAATATAACACTGTAAATAAATACATTATTATTTCATATCTTATACAAATCAATAAATTGGTAACACTTGAAAACATCACCATGAGCCAAAGAGTGGATTAAATAAGTTGAGTAAGTAAAAAGTGATCATGCCTGTAATCAGAGAGGATTAGGAACACCTGCTTGGGTTCAATAGACTCTGTATATGAGTAGCCTGAATGAACCACCAGGTCCAACCAGCACCCCAAAAATAAGGAACTCTATACCCTGCAACCTTTTTGTCCTCAACTGGTTTATTTAAATATTGTTTTTTTAATAACAGAAATCTGTGAAAATAAAACTAATAAAGCTTAAAGTGATTTCTTTACAGACATGAGACCATCTCATGACTATGGGTGTCCAAGCTGAACCAGGTAAGCTTGGAATTGACTCACCAAAACTTTTCTAAAGTTAAAATTAATATCTAAATATTATTTTCATAGACTGGAACTAAGATCTAATTTGGGGTTGGGGGAAGCTTAAAGTTCCCCTAGATAATTACTTACCAGAAAAGGATGTGGTTATGAGTAAAGGGTATTCAAAGACACTTCAGTTGTACCGCCATGCCCAAGTTAGGTTCTTGGTAGTCTCTTCATGTTATTTTTGGTTCCTGATTCTGACCTGGTTTATCTGAAGTTGTGTAACTTCAGTTCCTTTCTCTCTCACAAAATGTCCACTCATCTGCTTTGGACTTGGGCCAAAATAGTTTCAGCCTTTACAGCTAATTTAATCAGAAACAGAATCAAAACGAGTGTCAGCGAGGTCAGGTGTGTGCACATACAAGGAATCTGACTATGGTAAAGTTTGCTTTACTTTAACATTGAACACTAGGTGTTACACTATGTGGGATTTATATGATGGAAGACAATAATGAAATGGTGAGGGGTGCAAAAAATGCTGAATGAGAAGAACATAAACACATGTAGTTATAGAACAGGTGGGTTACTTTAATTAAGGTAGATGCACATGTATTTTTATTTTGTATTGACATTAATGACAGTGTGCATATCAGATGACAGGTGGATCAATACAAGTTTAGACCATGTGACAGTTATTATAAAGTATTACAATAACACATCAGTGCGCTGCAGGTGGAAGAAGACTTCTGGGTTGTGTCTGCAGAAAACTGTAGCATAGCTTCCATGCTGTTTCTCTGTGCAGGTCCTCAGTGAGGGGGGGCGAACTGACCGGCAACCAATTACTAACACACATACAACCCACTTTAAAGAAACCTGAAATATCCCTTTAAGTCTTCATCAGGCTTGGGACAAAACTGTCTTTGTGTCAGGTAGTTTGGGTGTCTCAGACTCTCTGGGACCAGAACATAACTCTGTGGGACCAGAACCCAACTCTGTGGGACCAGAACCCAACTCTGTGGGACCAGAACCCAACTCTGTGGGACCAGAACCTGACTCCCGTTCTCCAGCCTTCTGCTGAGACTGTGTCGGGTCAAGGTTCAACGGGATGGAGGGGTGGTGGGAGATACAGAGAGAGTAATGAAACAGACGTCAGAGAGTTTTAAATCCTTTAAGAGCTGTAGCACTCAGCGATGTGTTTACACTTTGTGGTTCATTGTTTACATAAACATCTAACTGGGAATTACTTTATATAATTTCAACAATTCAAACTTCATATTTCTTGGATTATAACTCACAAACACAAAATGTTCTTTGCCATTGGGAGATCATTTTTCAAGGTTAAAAAAATCCCCAGAGAAAACCACGATATTTCAAATTACCAGAAGTTCATGCAAAACAAAGTTAGCAGGTCTGTCAGGGTTGGCAAAGAAAAGACTTCAAGAGGGGAACACCATTCTTTTCTTGTTTTAGCGACACACAGCCAACACACATGGAAGTAGGATTAATAATAGTAGTTACAGTGCTTGCAAAAGTTTTCATTCCCCTTGAAATGTTCTAAATTTTGTCACATTACAAGCACAAGCTGAAAATTATTTCATTAGGATTTTATGTGATAGACAAAGTAGTGCAGAATTGTGAAGTAATAGTAAAATGATACATGTTGTTAAATATTGTTGAACCACGTTTCGCTTCAGTTACAGCTGTCTTTAGGAGTGGGACTGTACGCTGAGCACATGTAGAGACAACTCTCTGACCATTCTTCTGAGCAAAACAGATCCAGTTCAGTTAGACCGGATGGAGGGAGTCCGTAAACAGATTCTCAACAGGATTCAGGTCTGGACTTTGACTGGGCCATTCAAACACATGAACATGCTTTGATCTGAACCGTTCCCTTGTAGCTCTGGCTGTGTGTTTAGGTTTGTTGTCCTGCTGGAAGGTGTACCTCCGCCCCAGTCTCAAGTCTTTTGGAGCCTGTAACTGGTTTTCTTCCAGGATGGTCCTGTATTTAGCTCCATCCATCCTCCCATCAACTCTGACAGCTTCCCTGTCCCTGCTGAAGAGAAGCCTTCCCACAGCATGATGCTGCCTCCACCATGTTTCACGGAGAGTAAGGTGTATTCAGGACGATGCTCAGTGTTAGGGTTAGGTGTTTTACATGTAGGACAAAAAGTTGAATTTTGGTCTCATCTGACCAGAGCCCCTGCTTCCAAATGTTTGCTGTGTCCCTACATGACTAGTGGCAAACTTTAACTGGGACTTCTTATTGATTTCTTTCTATAATGACCCTCCTCCATAAAAAACAAGTTTTGTGGAGTGCAGGACTAATATTAGTCCTGTGGACAGATCCTCTAACCTGAGCTGTGGATCTCTGCAGCTCCTCCAGAGTTACCGTCGGCCTCTTGGCTGCTTCTCTGATCAGTGCTCTCCTTCCCCGTCCTGTCACTTTAGGAGGACGGCATGTCTTGGTAGGTTTGAAGTTGTTCCTTACACTTTTAATTTTCAGATGATGGATTGAACTCTGTGAGATGTTCAAAGCTTGGGATATGATTTTATTACCTAACTTAAACTTCCTTAAAGGGGGGTGAATACATATGCACGCCACACTTTCAGATTTTTATTTGTAAAAAATGTTTAACACCATTTATCATTTCCCTTCCACTTCACAAGTATCCCAATAAAATAAAGTTTGTGCTTGTAACATGACAAAATGTAATAGTTATTACACCACAGTCTTTGCATTGGCTTTCTGTAGAAACAGGAGGAGTGCAGAGATTTTTTTTAAACATACTTCCTTTTTTTCTGCTTTATAAACACAGACCCCTTTCACTCTGTCTCATCACTCTCACATCCTCATATCGCTGCTGAACATCAAAGCAAACGCTGACATGACGACCAAACCGCGGCTCCTCCTGTGCGCTCTGACTTTCTGCTGCATCCTCGGACTGCAAGGTAAGGACGATTTGTTCCATGTTCTTAAAACTCAAGGACTGGTCTTACTTCCTCCTGTCTTACTCCAACCTGTCAGATTTCCTCCTTCCTCTTTGATATTTTGGGGTTTTGTGACTTAAAATTCAACAAACCAATGAAGTGATGTCATCACAATATCATCTAATTCTGAATCAGGCTTAAGATGACACGACTAACACCAGATTTAGATTCTGTGTGTTTTGAAATCCAACAATAAGCAGGTAACAAAAAATAATATAAAAATGTTGTTTTAGTAACATCTTATTGTTTTTGATTATTATGTTCAAATTTATAAGTCCTTTGTGTTTGAGGGCTGTTTTAAAAATGTACCTCATGTTTTGATAGTTAAAATTTTTTCTGTAGTTAAATATTAAATACTATAGTTAGATTAAAATATAGACCACTGATGGCGAATTTACAGATATTTTATTTACATTACATTTCTTACTTTACATTCAGACAGATGTTAGACATCACAGAGGGAGAGCAAAGTTTGATAATATCTTTTTATTTGATATTTTACAGCTTATTCCACGCAGGGGTGTAACTGCATCAATACCATCCCCGGGCCCATCTCGCCCCGGGTCATCCAGAAGGTCGAGGTGATTCCAGTTTCAGGACGGTGCCGCTGGTTGGAGATCATGTAAGTCCTCAAAAAAAACAATCAGCCTTTTTAACTTTGTTATTTGGGCTGTTTAATATCTTTATTTCTTTTATTTAGCCTCTGTTACATGAAGCACACAATTCCACCACTATGGTAAACTGGTTTCATTACAGCTGCTGTCAGGGTAATAATTAAAGTCCCAGTCCTTATAAAGTAAGAGTGTTGATCTTTCTCTGGTTTACTCACCTGTGACTCTGCTCAACTTGGTTTTACTCAGGTGAATTCCATCATTGAGTAGAGCAGTAATTTCTTTCACTGATTTATCAAAAATAAATTTGATGTTTAATTTTTTTATTCAGCGTGACGACAAGGAGGGGCAAAAAGATTTGCCTTGATCCGAAAGGGATATGGGTGAACAACCTGTTCAGCAATCTGCAAAGGTAAACATTTTAATATATACATAAAAAAATATTTCATGCATTTCAACACGATAAGAGTATTGTATAGGAACAAAGTTAAAAGCGTCAGGTAAAGTAAATCATATATTTTATGTATATATATATTTATAATATATATATTTATATATATATATATATATATATATATATATATATATAATATAGAGTCAAAGATATATAAGATATTCTCCATGTTGTTTAGCCTACCATGTTAGCATGCTAATGAAAGCCAACAGATTTTGCCACTGTGGATTGATTTGATATGATGTGGGTGATCAGTGTGTTCCTGGTGTTTTATTAATTAATTCACTGTTGTTAGCTTTTGACCAATCAGAATCAAGTATGTAACCCGCCTGGAGTTTTAGTAAGAAAGTCTATATTAATAAATAATGATTAAACATGAAGTTAAATTGTGAGTGACAGTCCAGCACTAAAATTGCTTGTTGTCATGGAGACGTCTTAAATATGTGTCATTCATACACTAATATTACTACAGCTGTTTATTTTCACTGTTGTTTGTTTGTGTAACCATGAACGTGAACTTTGTAAATGCGCTTTAGACGTTTAGAAGTAGACACATGCTACCAAGAGCTAACCTGCTAACAGGGTTAGCTGGACACCTGTGTGTGTTAGACGCCATGTTTTTCTTTTTGATTTGTAACAAAATACAAACTTTCTGACTTTTAAGTCACTAATAACTTTCCTTTTGTTTTACAGGAGATCAAACTCCAATTCCTCCATGGTGTCATCTGCTTCTATCATTAACTAAACATCACACTTTGTGTTGACTCAAGGATTCATGGGCTTAACATTTCAATATCCTGTTATTAATGAACACAAACCTGATCATCTGTGAAGAATAAAATTATTAAAGAAAGATTTACGTCTGGTTTTATTTTAAAGGGTCTGAAATTCTGTCTCCACTTTTCTTAAAACAATAAAAGTATTTTTTTTTTTGCTTACAGTCACAGGATGTTTAAATTCATATGTTTGGTTTCTGCTTGGGTGTCAGAATCGAGATTATTGTAACTGCAGATAAACTCCCTTTGGAGTCAGAGATTACAGAACTCCACTTATAAACATTAAATACGTTATAGAGGAGAACATCGTCTTTTAAAAGATCTAAAAAGGATCATTAAGCATGCGTCTCAGACGCTCTGTCACTGAGGACAACTGGTTCATCAAAACCAGAACAAAGACCCTCATGGGAGACTGGCAGGTCCTCTAAACCAAGAGGAAACCCAGAACAACGGCCAGCAAGCTGCAAATACAGGAACTATACAACGTCAATCAATCTCTGTTTATACAGCCAGATCACCACGTTCTCTCAAGACGCCTTACGAGCAGAGACGGTCCTAAACCCCCCTAACAGAGTAACCCTAACCAAAACACCGGCCTGCAGGGGGCGCTGTGGAGCTGTTTGTATTGAGGAGTAAAGGTTAACCTGTCCATCATCAGACCCCCGAACAACACAGACGGGTCTACATACATGTTAGGGTAGTCTCTCCTCTATCATCCCTCTCTCTTCATCTCTCTCTATCATCCCTCTATCCCTCTCTCTCTCTGTCTCTCGCTTTCTCTCTCTCTCTCTTCATCTCCCTCTATCCCTCTCTCTCTTCATCTCTCTCTATCATCCCTCTATCCCCCTCTCTCTCTCTCTCTTTCTTTCTCTCTCTCTCTCTCTCTCTCTCTTCATCTCCCTCTATCCCTCTCTCTTCATCTCTCTCTATCATCCCTCTATCCCTCTCTCTTTTTCTCTCTCTCTCTCTCTCTCTCTCTCTCTCTCTCTCTTCATCTCCCTCTATCCCTCTCTCCAACACGGTCTCAGCAGATGTGTGTCTAACATGAGTCTGGTCCTGCTGGAGGTTTCTGCCTGTTAAAGGAAGTTTGTCCTTGCCACTGTAACTTGCTAAATGCTGCAAAGTGCTCTGCTCATGGTGGATTAAGATGAGATCAGACTGAGTCCTGTCTGGAAGATGGGACTGGATCTGATCCGGTCTTGATGTTGGGTCTTTGTTAATAATAGAACATAGAGTCCGGTCTAGACCGGATTTTTTTGGAGTCTGAGGAGAAAGTTTGTTGGGATTTGGAATGAAGTAAAATAAACCCAAAGAAGGATAAAGAATTAGAGCAACATATTTCAGACCACCACTAAAATCAGTTTCTATTCTGATGCTCATTATTTGTTGTCAACAGGTGGCATGAAGAGTAAATGAAACTAAAGAGATGCCGACTCAAACCAAAACCTTGAACCTGCTTCGTCACGGTCTAGCAGCTCTTCACCACAAAAATCCCTTTGACTCAACCGCTCTGCTTCTTCCTCTGTCTGTGTCGGAGGGTTGAGAGGAGCAGCTCGTCTCAAATTTAGCTCTTTCAAATCCTCAAATGAAACACTTTGTGACTTTGGATGAATGAGGACCTCACAGAGTTTCACTTTACAGACTAAACATAAAGGAAACAAAAGTTACTGACATGCAGCGACCTTGGCAAAATCTGCATATCTACATCTTCTTACATGAATCCATCCATCCATTATCTAGACACACACTCACACCTACGGGCAATTTAGAGCAATCAATCAACATGGTGAGGATGTTTCTGGACTGTGGGAGGAAGCCGGAGAACCCGGAGAGAACCCACGCATGCACGGAGAGAACATACAAACTCAACACAGAAAGGCACCAGCCCGACCGGGGATTTGGACCAGGAACCTTCTAGCTGTGAGGCAACAGCACTACCCACTGCACCGCCGTGCAACCCACATGACTGAATCCATTTAGTAAAAGAAGGAAACTGAGACCTGGAAGAAATAAGTGGGTTAAACCTTTAAATCCAGATCTGTCAGAAACCAGTTTATTAACCTGTGATTGGACAACGACAAGCCTCGCTGAAATATTACCTGTCATCATGTTTGGAAGCTGTCAGCCTCAAACTGGGTTAATCCATATAATGTGAATTTAAACGAGACAGTTTCTGTGCTGGTTATGTTTCTGAACTTATTTTACAGAAACATATATGATGCATGTTTTACATTCAGAGGTCAGTCTAGGGTCGCCCGGTTCACCATCTCTGAGCAGATCTACAGTTAGCTTCTTCATAATGCTAACGTGTTGATCTACACAGTTAGCTTCTTCTTAATGCTAACGTGTTGATCTACACAGTTAGCTTCTTCTTAATGCTAACATGTTGATCTACACAGTTAGCTTCTTCTTAATGCTAACGTGTTGATCTACACAGTTAGCTTCTTCTTAATGCTAACGTGTTGATCTACACAGTTAGCTTCTTCTTAATGCTAACATGTTGATCTACACAGTTAGCTTCTTCTTAATGCTAACGTGTTGATCTACACAGTTAGCTTCTTCTTAATGCTAACATGTTGATCTACACAGTTAGCTTCTTCTTAATGCTAACGTGTTGATCTACACAGTTAGCTTCTTCTTAATGCTAACGTGTTGTTCTACACAGTTAGCTTCTTCTTAATGCTAACGTGTTGATCTACACAGTTAGCTTCTTCTTAATGCTAACGTGTTGATCTACACAGTTAGCTTCTTCTTAATGCTAACGTATTGATCTACACAGTTAGCTTCTTCTTAATGTTAACGTGTTGTTCTACACAGTTAGCTTCTTCTCAATGCTAACGTGTTGATCTACACAGTTAGCTTCTTCTTAATGCTAACGTGTTGATCTACACAGTTAGCTTCTTCTTAATGCTAACGTGTTGATCTACACAGTTAGCTTCTTCTTAATGCTAACGTGTTGATCTACACAGTTAGCTTCTTCTTAATGTTAACGTGTTGTTCTACACAGTTAGCTTCTTCTCAATGCTAACGTGTTGATCTACACAGTTAGCTTCTTCTTAATGCTAACGTGTTGATCTACACAGTTAGCTTCTTCTTAATGCTAACGTGTTGTTCTACAAAGTTAGCCTCTTCTTAATGCTAACGTGTTGATCTACACAGTTAACTTCTTCTTAATGCTAACGTGTTGTTCTACACAGTTAGCTTCTTCTTAATGCTAACGTGTTGATCTACACAGTTAGCTTCTTCTTAATGCTAACGTGTTGATCTACACAGTTAGCTTCTTCTTAATGCTAACGTGTTGATCTACACAGTTAGCTTCTTCTTAATGCTAACGTGTTGCTCTACACAGTTAGCTTCTTCTTAATGCTAACGTGTTGATCTACACAGTTAGCTTCTTCTTAATGCTAACGTGTTGATCTACACAGTTAGCTTCTTCTTAATGCTAATGTGTTGATCTACACAGTTAGCTTCTTCTTAATGCTAACGTGTAGTTCTACACAGTTAGCTTCTTCTTAATGCTAACGGGTAGTTCTTGTGAACACTGTTAACTCTCACGCTGTCTGGGTTTGTAGTCTGATATATTTTATCATCACCCATTTTTGTCCAAAGTGTATCAAGCTAACTGGCTAATGACTGACAGCTATCCACTAACCCTGACACTGACATGTTCATGCTACATGGCTAGGCACCGTGTCCGGAGCGCCATGGGTCGCCAACAGACAAACTGTGATGAGGTAAAGTCAGTTTGTTTCTGTGATGCATGGAAGAGTATCTGACAGGAAGTGACTGATAGAGCGCAGGAAACTGAAAAACACATTTAACAATAAATAAAAGAAACGCTGTTTTCCACACCTCTCACGGCCGACTGAGATTAATTAATCTATGAGTGGATCCTTGAGGTTAATCTGTGTTAATCTGAAGTCTGCTGGGCAGAGCTGCTGTGAATTACATGATTGAGGAACAGTTTTTACAGTTTGTCTCCACAGAAACAGAATGAATGAACGACACGATGAAATGAAGAGTGTGAAAACAGATGAAGAATTTGAAGAAAGGTGAAATGTTCATGTGTTGATGAGTGAAGATGTTTTAAGGCTGCATCATTACGTGAAAATCTTTCAGAGAAATAAAAAGACAACGACACAGAAAGCTTTTAAACCTGACATTTATCTTTTTTTCTCAAAAATTCTGTAAAACTGAATCGTACAAAGTACCATCAAAGACTGCATGTTGGTTTCAGACAGAGAAAGTTCAGAAACAGAGACGCTTTGTTTCTCGGAGAGGACAGATGGAGTTCATCATCATAGAAATAAAAACATCTTTGAGGAAGAGGATCAGTTCTTTAAGTCTGAGCTTTCTTTCTCCTCACAGATTTTAGTAAAAGGCTTTTTTAAATTTAAAAACAGACAGGTGAGTTCAGGAGTGAAGTATAAGCCTGAAAATGCTCTGACGTTAAATTAAATAGGAGCTTCGTGAATGACAGATAAATTATGTGCAAATGGAGCAAAGCTGAAATTACTGCCGTCCAGGAAGCTTTCAACAGATCCTGATGAGGTTTCAATGTTTCTATTGTACCGACACTTATCCTGAAATCATGGCTTCACTTCAAAACACTGAACACAGTGAACATGAATCTGATTCAATCTGAACAACGTCTGAGTCTACGACAGAGGTTCAATAAACACAAACACAGTGAGGCAGACTCAAGGAGACCCCGACATTTATCAAGGACGAGTGAGGTTTCAGACCGAATCCGTCCATCACGACTTCCACTGGCTGTTTGAGTCACTCAGCTCATCTATACTTTTCAAATGTTGAATAAATTTTATCTTTTTCATCCTTAAACATTTTAAACTCTTTGATGTTAGTGTCTGAAAGCTAGCTTCATTAAAAACTCACAAACAAAAACACAAACTAACATTTCCTGTGCTTACAGGATTTTCAGAATAAAAGCTTTCTGTTTGGTTTTGACTGTGGGAGTCTTTGAGAGGTATGTCTGATGCATAGCATAGCCCTGAGGTAACATTTATATAAAGGGCTTCAAACTAATCATGTGACACCAAGTAAAAAGTCTGTATTCACTGAAATCACCACAAATAACAAACGAAATGTAGTATTGATCCTTTGGTAAAAACATTCATCCCCTGATCAGAGTCACTGATCAGAGTCTTCACAGTTTACTGTGACCCCTGTAAATAAAAACACCTGTTTGTAAGTTTGAGTTTAAACGTCTCCCTTCAAAGAGAGAAAGATAGAAAACATTTTCAGTGTGCAAAAACACGAGCAACACTCAGGCCAATACTTCACTCCCTGTGGATGTGTTAACGTGATCCTGTACAGCAGGTGGGGAAACCTGGGGGGAGGGGCTTATAAACCTGGGGGAGGGGCTTATAAACCTGGGGGGAGGGGCTATAAAAACCTGCAGGAAGGGGGTTTGTATATAAATCTGGAGGTGAGGGGGGCAGTGTTGGAGGTGGGGATAGGAAGTGGCCGGTCCTCTTTGGTTGCACTACCTGTGGACCGGCAGGTGAAGCCCATTCAGGGAGGGTGGAGGGTGGGGGGCCTTCAGCTCCAGCTGAGCTAACAGAGAGAAGTGGTCTGAGGGGATGTGGGGGTGGGGGCAGCCGGTGATGTTGTTCTCCATCAACCACTGGCTGTCCAGGGGTCCCATCAAGCCGAGCACGCTCAGATGAGTCTTCGAAAAAAATATGTAGTCGATCACGCCCTGCAGGTAGAGAGGAAACGGGGGGCGGGTTATAATATTTATTCAATATTAAATTACCTTTTCACCTCGAAGTCATAGGTGTAGTTAAAGTCATAGGTGTAGTAAAAGTCGTAGGTGTAGTTAAAGACATAGGTGTAGTTAAAGACATAGGTGTAGTTGAGGTCATAGGTGTAGTTAAAATCATAGGTGTAGTTAAAGACATAGGTGTAGTTAAAGACATAGGTGTAGTTAAAGACATAGGTGTAGTTAAAGACATAGGTGTAGTTGAGGTCATAGGTGTAGTTAAAATCATAGGTGTAGTTAAAGTCATAGGTGTAGTTAAACTCATAGGTGTAGTTAAAGTCATAGGTGTAGTTAAAGTCATAGGTGTAGTTAAAGTCATAGGTGTAGTTAAAGTCATAGGTGTAGTTAAACTCATAGGTGTAGTTAAAGTCATAGGTGTAGTTAAAGTCATAGGTGTAGTTAAAGTCATAGGTGTAGTTAAAGTCGTAGGTGTAGTTAAACTCATAGGTGTAGTTAAACTCATAGGTGTAGTTAAACTCATAGGTGTAGTTAAAGTCATAGGTGTAGTTAAAGTCGTAGGTGTAGTTAAAGTCATAGGTGTAGTTAAAGTCATAGGTGTAGTTAAAGTCATAGGTGTAGTTAAACTCATAGGTGTAGTTAAAGTCGTAGGTGTAGTTGAAGTCGTAGGTGTAGTTGAAGTCGTAGGTGTAGTTGAAGTCGTAGGTGTAGTTGAAGTCGTAGGTGTAGTTGGTTAAGTGCTCACCTTGAAGTCGTAGGTGTAGTTGGTTAAGTGCTCACCTTGAAGTCGTAGGTGTAGTTGAAGTCGTAGGTGTAGTTGAAGTCGTAGGTGTAGTTGGTTAAGTGCTCACCTTGAAGTCGTAGGTGTAGTTGGTTAAGTGCTCACCTTGAAGTCGTAGGTGTAGTTGAAGTCGTAGGTGTAGTTGGTTAAGTGCTCACCTTGAAGTCGTAGGTGTAGTTGAAGTCGTAGGTGTAGTTGAAGTCGTAGGTGTAGTTGGTTATGTGCTCACCTTGAAGTCGTAGGTGTAGTTGAAGTCGTAGGTGTAGTTGAAGTCGTAGGTGTAGTTGAAGTTGTAGGTGTAGTTGGTTATGTGCTCACCTTGAAGTCGTAGGTGTAGTTGAAGTCGTAGGTGTAGTTGAAGTCGTAGGTGTAGTTGAAGTCGTAGGTGTAGTTGGTTAAGTGCTCACCTTGAAGTCGTAGGTGTAGTTGAAGTCGTAGGTGTAGTTGAAGTCGTAGGTGTAGTTGGTTAAGTGCTCACCTTGAAGTCGTAGGTGTAGTTGAAGTCGTAGGTGTAGTTGAAGTCGTAGGTGTAGTTGGTTAAGTGCTCACCTTGAAGTCGTAGGTGTAGTTGAAGTCGTAGGTGTAGTTGAAGTCGTAGGTGTAGTTGGTTAAGTGCTCACCTTGAAGTCGTAGGTGTAGTTGGTGTAAGGCATCAGGTTGCCGTCGTACGCACTCTTCAGGTGGAAGTTGTGGGTGATGTTGCCGTCTGAGTTGCCGTTCTTTCCGTTGCAGTTGAAGTTTATCAGACATTCGTTGTAGCGGAGTTCTTTGAAGTCCTTGTGGTTGTCAGCCACACCGCCATTGCTCAGGTATTCCACCACACCTGGGGGCAAAATGAAATTAGATTAAGAGTTGTAAAACGCGACATACACCATGGTGACTCCCAGCTACGCTTCTACCCTGACCTGTCCGCGGAGGTCCTGCGAAGGCGGCGAGAGTTTGACACCGTGGGGAAAGCACTGGCTCGCCATAATAAATATCGTGGATTTGCCTACCCAGCGCGTCTCCGGTGTCTCCACGAAGGGCAGATTCGCCTCTTTGACACCCCGGAGTCTGCGGCTGCATTCCTGGATACCCTTGAATGAGGTATTCTCTTCATCTCTAATGCTACAACTTACAATGGAGAAAGACGGACTTTATATGTACACTGAGCCCCCATTGAACAATACGTACCCTGTTGTGACCACCACATGGACTCTGAGAGAATAATACAACAGAGCTGTTTAAATTTGTAGCTCTCTCCCTTGGAAATAAGGTGATTTTTGGTTTCCTCTTTCTCTCTGCCTTTTTTTTTCTCCCCCTCACCTTTTCACTCCTTGCAACACTGAATTTATATATAAAAAAAAAAAACAAACAACTGCTAATTCTGCATTTTATTCAGTTTGATCACACACTCCATAGTGCTTTTTCACTTCCATGATGTTTTCTTACAAATATAGCACTTACATTTTAATTTAGTTAGAATGGCTCGTATGTCCTTAAAATGAGTTTGTGTTCAGTCAGTGTTTGAAGTACACTTCAATTGTTGTGGTCAAAGCACAATTTCGAAATCCATTATTTTGGGGTGTCTCTCAGTGGTATTCATCGTTAAGCCTGGGATATGGGCATTGTTTCGGATGTCTCAGTTGTTACTGTGATCTAACTGTTAAACTTGGATTTTGACTATGTTTAGAATGCCCAGTGACTTCTTACAGGGTTTTTTGTTCCTGCCATTAGGGGTCAGGACAGGGGAGGGTAAGCGCTGCTGTTCTAGTTTTTTGTACTCTATCTTTCTTTGGTTAAACGATTGGAGCTTAGGTTCATTCTTTTATATAAATGTTTGCACCTTGATGAATCCCTCAACATTCAGTACAGGCTACTCAAGTACTTTCCAGTTTTGTAGCTATCATGTCTGGTCTATTTAAAATCACTACTTGGAATGTCCAGGGATTGGGCCATGTAATTAAAAGGAAGAAGATTTTAACATATTTGAAAAAACAAAAATCCGATATAGCATTACTTCAGGAAACAAAGTTATCTGATACAGAACATCTGAAACTTAAGATGGACTGGGTAGGCAAAGTTTACTTTTCCTCCCATTCACAGAATAAAAAAGGCACAGCCATTCTCATAAATAAGAACCTTCCTTTCATTTTGGAACATGAAGAAAAAGACTCAGAAGGGAGATTTATTTTGATTAGGGGTACGATTCTTGAACAACACATAACTATTCTCAATATTTATGCCCCAAATAATGATTCACCACAGTTTATGTCAGAAATGATTTTGATGTTTAACCATCATTGCAATGGCCTAGGCTTCTTAGCCGGTGATCTTAATTGTATAATGAATGCTTCTCTAGATAAATCCTCCTCTGCAAACATTTCTAACCCGAGATCATCTGCCGTCCTTAAAAATCTATGCACAGATACCGGACTGATAGATATATGGCGACACTTAAATCCGAAAGTGAGGGATTACACGTTTTACTCTCATCCCCACAAGTCATATTCTAGACTAGACTATTTTTTTATTCCCAAAAAATTTTCACATGCTGTTCAGACTTGCTGTATAGACTCTATTGTTCTATCAGATCACGCTCCGGTACATTTGTATATCAACCCAGCATTTAACATTCCTAAAACTTCCACCTGGAGATTTAACACGTCATTTTTGAATAGCGACCCTTTTTGCACCTTTGTACGGAACAATTTATCACAATTTTGGCTTGATAACAAAAGCTCTCCAGTGTCTTCTGCTACAATCTGGGATGCAGCTAAAGCCACCTTGCGTGGGCACCTTATTTCCTATAGCTCTTACCAGAAAAAAGTCTTACAGGAAAACAGAAACAACCTTGAAAAAGAAGTGACTAGGCTGGAGCAAATACATAAACAGTCACCCACACCAGTAAATCTTAAAACACTAGTGGCTGCTAAGACTGAACTTAATATGGATTATACTCGTCATGTCCAGAAACTATTACTTTACACTAAACAGAAATACTACGAATTTGGCAACAAATCCAGTCGTTTGCTTACCCACCAACTGAAAAATCAGAATAATGACCGCTCAATTAATATGATAAGAACACAGAATGGGGATGTTACATGTAATCCGGTGTCTGTTAATAGCACATTCCGTGATTTTTATAAATCCCTGTATAGTGCAGGGAAGACTGACACAGCTGCTATCGCTTCACATCTAAACAATATAACCTTGCCTACTATTGCGGAGGAGGATCGCTCCAGTTTAAACGCTACATTCACGCCGGAGGAAGTCTGGGCCACAATCAATTCTATGCCAAACGGGAAGTGTCCAGGCCCAGATGGGTTTCCAATAGAATTCTTTAAGAAATTCTGGCCAGAGATCAACCCAATTTTTATGCCCGCCCTCAATGGTATTTTAAGAGACGGCATCCCTCCCTCCTGGAGATACGCTTCCATTAGTCTACTTCTAAAAAAAGATAAAAACCCTTTGGACTGCTCATCATTTAGGCCCATTAGCCTCCTCAATGTGGACTACAAAATTGTTGCTAAGGTGCTAGCTCGGAGATTAGAAAACATTCTTCCGAAGATAATAAATCCAGATCAGGCAGGGTTTGTAAAATCAAGATATGGCTCAGACAATGTACGCCGTGGTCTTAATATTGTTCAGTATCTTAACACCCATAAAAACCCAGCGCTGATAGTCTCCCTTGATGCCGAAAAGGCCTTTGATCGAGTGGAATGGTCTTTTTTGTTTTCAGTATTAGAAAAATTCGGTCTAGGTTCTAACTTCATTAATATGATTAAAACCTTTTATTCAGACCCAATAGCTGTAGTTAACACTAACGGCCTGCTGTCTGACAATTTCCCAGTGCACAGGGGCTGTAGACAGGGGTGCCCCCTTTCACCTTTATTATTTATATTGTTTATTGAACCTTTGGCTGAGGCCATCAGAATTAACCCTGATATATCTGGAGTTAAAATAGGTGAAGAAAACCATATTATTTCCTTATTTGCAGATGACGTCCTTTTATATCTGAATAAACCTGAGCAATCAATTCCAGCAGTCCTGAAATCTATAGCCACATTTAGTGCTTTGTCGGGTTATAAGATTAACCTAGGGAAGTCGGTTGCTACACATTTTTATATTCCCCAAGATATGTCAATACAATCGCCTTTTCAAGTGTCCAAGAGGGGTTTCAAATATTTAGGTATATTTGTCACCCCTGACTTAAATAATCTGTTTGAAACTAACTACTCACCCCTAATTCAAAAGGTTAAGAATGATCTGACAAAATGGGCCTCCTTGCCAACTTCCCTCCTTGGGAGAATCAACACTATAAAAATGAACATTCTTCCCCGTTTGAATTATCTATTTCAAAATCTCCCATGCTATCTGGCCCCTGCCTTCTTTAAGTCACTGAATTCAGACATCTCTTGTTATATTTGGAATAACAAACACCCAAGAGTTAAATTTTCTTTACTTACTAAGCCAAAGGATCTGGGAGGCTTGTCCCTGCCTAATCTACAACTATATTACTGGTCAGCTCAACTTAAAACAATGTCAAACTGGTTCATGAACAGAAAAGATTCTCGATGGTTGGACCTTGAATCCCTATTTTGTTTTCCCAGAAGGCTTAACTCCCTCCCTTTTATAAATAATGTGGTTCAGTTAAACCATCTCAAAAATAACATAATGGTCTATAACACACTACTGGTTTGGCGAGATGTGAAGAAACACTTAAGTATCTCCCCTGTCATGTCTTTGTATTCTCCCCTGGCTCTGAACCCAGATTTACCAGCACAGATTAGAAGTATTGGTTTGATGGAGTGGTCATCTAAGGGCCTGTCAAACTTTACACATCTGATGGTCTCCGACTCTGTTAAGTCTTTTGAGCAAATCAAGGCTGATTTTAATATTCCCCACAAAGACTTCTATAAATACCTTCAAATTCGTCACTTCATGGGGTCCCTCTTGAGGACAGGCAAGATCCGCATGAGACTGTCAGAGCTGGAAAACATTGTAACGCTGGCAAAATCGCTTAAAGGACTGATTTCCAAGATCTATACTTCACTACTTTACTCTGATTCTTCAGGCTATGACCCTCTGAAGTCGTTATGGGAGCGCGACCTGGAGGTGACATTTAATCATGTGGACTGGGACAAAATTTGTAGCAGTTTTTTTCCTAAATGTACCTCAATCTCTATTCATGAACAGAACTTTAAATTTTTTCACCGAACCTATTACACACCGGTTCGCCTCCAGAGAATGTTCCCTGACACTTCCAATCTTTGTTCTAAATGTAATATACATAAAGGTACAGTTATTCATTTGTTTTGGTCTTGTGACCGCATTCAAACTTTCTGGAGGGAAGTTCACTCTGTGATCCAGAAGGCGATTGGTAAACAGCTTTTGCTGACTCCCTCTCTCTGTCTATTTAATCACGCTCCAGACAATTCCTTTGACTCGGACACTACGTCTTTGTTGACAATTCTTTTGTTTCTGGCCAAAAAAATGTATTTTACTGCGGTGGTCTACTCCCCAGGCCCCTTCAGTTGACATGTGGATATCACAGATCTCTGCTCTTATTCCTCTCGAGAAGTTGACTCATGACCTTAATCAAAAACCAGACAAGTTCTGGAGGATCTGGAAACCACTGCATTCCTTCTTGCTGAAGACATAACCTATCATATGTGCCTGGAGGATGAGGACTGTTTGCCCTTTCATTTATTTTTTATATGTGCTCTATGTTTACCTGTCTCCTGTCGTCTTTTCATTTACTTATTTGTCTTGTGTATATGTACAGCGCAGCGCTCTTTGTTAGTTTGGGGTGGGACTTTTTATGTTTTCTATGTGTTTTGTTTTATTTTGTTACAATGTTTGTGTTTATAAAATTGAAAAATCAATAAAAAAGAGTATTAAAAAAAAAAAAAAAAAAAAAAAAAAAAAAAAAGAGTTGTAATCCTTAGATTAAGAGTTGTAATCCTTAGATTAAGAGTTATAATCCTTAGATTAAGAGTTGTAATCCTTAGATTAAGAGTTATAATCCTTAGATTAAGAGTTATAATCCTTAGATTAAGAGTTATAATCCTTAGATTAAGAGTTGTTATCCTTAGATTAAGAGTTGTTATCCTTAGATTAAGAGTTGTAATCCTTAGATTAAGAGTTGTAATCCTTAGATTAAGAGTTGTAATCCTTAGATTAAGAGTTGTTATCCTTAGATTAAGAGTTGTAATCCTTAGATTAAGAGTTGTAATCCTTAGATTAAGAGTTGTAATCCTTAGATTAAGAGTTGTTATCCTTAGATTAAGAGTTGTAATCCTTAGATTAAGAGTTGTAATCCTTAGATTAAGAGTTGTAATCCTTAGATTAAGAGTTGTTATCCTTAGATTAAGAGTTGTAATCCTTAGATTAAGAGTTGTTATCCTTAGATTAAGAGTTGTAATCCTTAGATTAAGAGTTGTTATCCTTAGATTAAGAGTTGTAATCCTTAGATTAAGAGTTATAATCCTTAGATTACAGGTTGTAATGATTATAATGAAGCACTGAAAAGGTAGAATGCTAACTGTATCAACACAGAGACTGAAATGCTAAGGGAGCGCGACGGTCACACCAGAGTCAGGAAGAGAGTTGAGGTCGGCGCAGAGGACAATCGGGATGGAGGACGGGTCCGAGGAGGGAGAGCCGGCTGCCACGGAACCCGAAGTACGCTCAGCGATGCTCTTTAGCTCAGAGAGGAACATCATCGTCTGGATCAATTTGACATCAGAAAATTCAGGGTCCCAGTGCATGTGTGCGTTTGCAACCAAGACCAACTGCCTCTCCTGAGGAGGCTTCACACCTGAAAACACAGAAGAAGAAAACCACAGGTGTGCAGCCAATGAAGGGAGGGAGAGTACAATTATATCAGAAGAAGAATAAATGTTTAAAAAAAGAAGTTCACCACTTCCCATCAAAGTCAATTAGTGACACCTGGTGGCAGGAACACATCACTACATACAAAAGAGTCCTGAAGGACTTTAATACTTCTGAAAGAAGACTGGAGTAGATTAACTGACTGATTAACTGACTGATTAACTGACTGATTAACTGACTGACTGACTGACTGATTAACTGACTGATTAACAGACTGATTAACAGACTGATTAACTGACTGACTGATTAACTGACTGACTGACTGACTGATTAACAGACTGATTAACTGACTGACTGATTAACTGACTGATTAACTGACTGACTGATTAACTGAAGGATTAACTGACTGATTAACTGACTGACTGATTAACTGACTGATTAACTGACTGATTAACTGACTGATTAACAGACTGACTGATTAACTGACTGATTAACTGACTGATTAACAGACTGATTAACTGACTGATTACCAGACTGATTAACTGACTGATTAACTGACTGATTAACTGACTGATTAACAGACTGACTGATTAACTGACTGATTAACTGACTGATTAACTGACTGATTAACTGACTGACTGATTAACTGACTGATTAACTGACTGATTAACTGACTGATTAATCAGAATCAGAATCAGAATCAGAATCAGCTTTATTCGCCAAGTATGCTTGAACACACAAGGAATTTGACTTTGGTAAACTGTGCTCTCTTTGTACAAGGCATAAGAATAGGAATAAGAATAAGAACTAACTGACTGATTAACTGACTGATTAACAGACTGATTAACTGACTGATTAACTGACTGACTGATTAACTGACTGATTAACTGACTGATTAACTGACTGATTAACTGACTGACTGATTAACTGACTGATTAACTGACTGATTAACTGACTGATTAACTGACTGATTAACTGACTGACTGATTAACTGACTGATTAACTGACTGATTAACTGACTGATTAACTGACTGATTAACTGACTGACTGACGGACTGATTAACTGACTGATTAACTGACTGACTGACTGACGGACTGATTAACTGACTGATTAACTGACTGACTGACGGACTGATTAACTGACTGATTAACGGACTGACTGACTGATAAACTGACGGACTGATTAACTGACTGATTAACGGACTGACTGATTAACTGACTGATAAACTGACTGATTAACTGACTGACTGATTAACTGACTGATAAACTGACTGATTAACTGACTGCATGACTGACTGACTGACTGACTGACTGATTAACTGACTGACGGACTGACGGACTGATTAACTGACTGATTAACTGACTGATTAACTGACTGATAAACTGACTGATAAACTGACTGATAAACTGACTGATTAACTGACTGACTGATTAACTGACTGATAAACTGACTGATTAACTGACTGACTGACTGACTGACTGATTAACTGACTGACGGACTGATTAACTGACTGATTAACTGACTGATTAACTGACTGATAAACTGACTGATAAACTGACTGATTAACAGACTGATTAACTGACTGACTGACGGACTGATTAACTGACTGATTAACTGACTGATTAACTGACTGACTGACTGATTAACTGACTGACTGATTAACAGACTGATTAACTGACTGACTGATTAACAGACTGATTAACTGACTGATTAACTGACTGATAAACTGACTGATAAACTGACTGATTAACTGACTGATTAACTGACTGACTGACTGACTGATTAACTGACTGACTGACTGACTGATTAACTGACTGACTGACGGACTGATTAACTGACTGCTTAACTGACTGATTAACTAACTGACTGATTAACTGACTAACTGACTGATTAACTGACTGATTAACTGACTGACTGATTAACTGACTGATTAACTGACTGATTAACTGAATGATTAACTGACTGACTGATTAACTGACTGATTAACTGACTGATTAACTGACTGATTAACTGACTGACTGATTAACTGACTGATTAACTGACTGATTAACTGACTGACTGATTAAATGACTGACTGACTGACCGATTAACTGACTGACTGATTAACTGACTGACTGACTGACCGATTAACTGACTGATTAACTGACTGACTGATTAACTGACTGATTAACTGACTGATTAACTGACTGACTGATTAACTGACTGACTGACTGACCGATTAACTGACTGATTAACTGACTGACTGATTAACTGACTGATTAACTGACTGATTAACTGACTGACTGATTAACTGACTGACTGACGGACTGATAAACTGACTGATTAACTGACTAATTAACTGACTGATTAACTGACTGACTGACTGACTGACTGACTGACTGACTGACTGACGGACTGATTAACTGACTGATTAACTGACTGATTAAGTGATTGATGAACTGGTTGATTGATTGATTGATGAACTGGTTGATTGATTGATTGATGAACTGGTTGATTGATTGATTGATTGATTAACTGGTTGATTGATTTGATTGATGAACTGGTTGATTGATGAACTGGTTGATTGATTGATTGATTGATTGATTGATTGATTGATTGATTGATTGATTGATTGATCAACTGATTGATTGATTGATTGATTAACTGGTTGATTGATTGATTGATGAACTGGTTGATTGATTGATCTGTCTTGTGTTTTCTTTTACCTTCAGAGAAAATGTCTTTGTTGACCTCGAGCAGCACGGCGACCCCAATGTTGTCTTTGGTCATGACTCTGTTCAGCATGACCTCTGACCCCTCAGAGTTCGCCATGGCAACTTGGTTGAACTCGACTGTGTGTTTCTGAACCAAAGTGAACCTGCAGAAAGTCGTATTTTAAGAAAGGAATCTTTCAGCACCTCTTAAGAAATGTCTAAACACAAAACAGCCTTTGATATCAAAACCTCAAAAAAACTTACAGAAGAACCCCACAGAGTCCAGGACGCGTTCAAGAGTATAAAAACTACTTCACTCACTTCAAAAACTTACAGAAGAACCCCACAGAGTCCAGGACGCGTTCAAGAGTATAAAAACTACTTCACTCACTTCAAAAACTTACAGAAGAACTCCCACAGAGTCCAGGACGCGTTCAAGAGTATAAAAACTACGTTCACTCACTTCAAAAACTTACAGAAGAACTCCCACAGAGTCCAGGACGCGTTCAAGAGTATAAAAACTACTTCACTCACTTCAAAAACTTACAGAAGAACTCCCACAGAGTCCAGGACGCGTTCAAGAACATAAAAACTACGTTCACTCACTTCAAAAACTTACAGAAGAACCCCCACAGAGTCCAGGATGCGTTCAAGAACATAAAAACTACGTTCACTCACTTCAAAAACTTACAGAAGAACTCCCACAGAGTCCAGGACGCGTTCAAGAACATAAAAACTACTTCACTCACTTCAAAAACTTACAGAAGAACCCCCACAGAGTCCAGGACACGTTCAAGAACATAAAAACTACGTTCACTCACTTCAAAAACTTACAGAAGAACCCCCACAGAGTCCAGGACGCGTTCAAGAGTATAAAAACTACTTCACTCACTTCAAAAACTTACAGAAGAACCCCCACAGAGTCCAGGACGCGTTCAAGAACATAAAAACTACGTTCACTCACTTCAAAAACTTACAGAAGAACCCCCACAGAGTCCAGGACGCGTTCAAGAACATAAAAACTACTTCACTCACTTCAAAAACTTACAGAAGAACTCCCACAGAGTCCAGGACGCGTTCAAGAGTATAAAAACTACTTCACTCACTTCAAAAACTTACAGAAGAACCCCCACAGAGTCCAGGATGCGTTCAAGAACATAAAAACTACTTCACTCACTTCAAAAACTTACAGAAGAACCCCCACAGAGTCCAGGATGCGTTCAAGAACATAAAAACTACTTCACTCACTTCAAAAACTTACAGAAGAACCCCCACAGAGTCCAGGACGCGTTCAAGAGTATAAAAACTACTTCACTCACTTCAAAAACTTACAGAAGAACTCCCACAGAGTCCAGGACGCGTTCAAGAGTATAAAAACTACTTCACTCACTTCAAAAACTTACAGAAGAACTCCCACAGAGTCCAGGACGCGTTCAAGAACATAAAAACTACGTTCACTCACTTCAAAAACTTACAGAAGAACTCCCACAGAGTCCAGGACGCGTTCAAGAGTATAAAAACTACTTCACTCACTTCAAAAACTTACAGAAGAACTCCCACAGAGTCCAGGACGCGTTCAAGAACATAAAAACTACGTTCACTCACTTCTGTGTTTTGAAGAAAACAGCACAGCCGTCCACATGTTTCCTCTCAGCCTCAGAGACGAGTTTAGCTCGAGACTTCGGACAGAAATACCCGTCATACCCACGATCCTTCAGGGTTTCTAGGAACAGAGTGTAGTACTGCTGCGTCTCCACCTCCTGCACACACACACACACACACACACACACACACACACAGGTTAAGACAGTAAATATTATTATTATTAAGCAGAGGATAACGTAAAGGGAGCAGCTGGTTATGCACGGATCGTTTGGACATATGTGAACACAGCTTTTGCAATCTGCAGCGGATCATAACCAGCGAGCCGAGGTCGGCTAGAAGAGGCGGTTTCTTGGCGACATGACTCAGCAGAGCGGTCGAAACCCCTCGGGTTCACAAGTTTGTTACCTTCTGTACTATGTGAGTTGGGGGTGAGGCATTGGACCACCTTGCTGCTTCAAATCAACCCACAAGCATTTTGTTGAAAGATAACCGGCTTGCATTAGTTTCAGCTTGAAGCAGTTGTTTTGGTGTAAATGACCCTGTCCCACTGGTGACTTTGATCTGAGTACGTCCCTCACAAATGCCATTAGTTCTTGGGGTTGGGGGAGCAGTGCTGAGGCTGGTTAACACAGGTGAAAACTGTTCATTGATTGCTCTTCTATGCCCTGCAGCAGCATGCTGGACCTGGCAGAGAGCCGGAGAGAGCCGGAGAGAGCCAGAGAGAGAGCCAGAGAGAGAGCCAGAGAGAGCCGGAGAGAGTCAGAGAGAGACGGAGAGAGAGTCAGAGAGAGAGCCAGAGAGTGAGCCAGAGAGAGCCGGAGAGAGAGTCAGAGAGAGAGCCAGAGAGAGAGTCAGAGAGAGACGGAGAGAGAGTCAGAGAGAGACGGAGAGAGAGCCAGAGAGAGACGGAGAGAGAGCCAGAGAGAGAGTCAGAGAGAGAGTCAGAGAGAGACGGAGAGAGAGCCAGAGAGAGAGTCAGAGAGAGCCAGAGAGAGCCAGAGAGAGCCGGAGAGAGAGTCAGAGAGAGAGTCAGAGAGAGAGCCAGAGAGAGCCGGAGAGAGAGCCAGAGAGAGCCGGAGAGAGAGTCAGAGAGAGAGCCAGAGAGAGCCGGAGAGAGAGCCAGAGAGAGAGCCAGAGAGAGAGTCAGAGAGAGACGGAGAGAGAGTCAGAGAGAGACGGAGAGAGAGCCAGAGAGAGACGGAGAGAGAGCCAGAGAGAGAGTCAGAGAGAGAGTCAGAGAGAGACGGAGAGAGAGCCAGAGAGAGAGTCAGAGAGAGCCAGAGAGAGCCAGAGAGAGCCGGAGAGAGAGCCAGAGAGAGAGTCAGAGAGAGAGCCAGAGAGAGAGTCAGAGAGAGACGGAGAGAGAGTCAGAGAGAGACGGAGAGAGAGCCAGAGAGAGACGGAGAGAGAGTCAGAGAGAGACGGAGAGAGAGTCAGAGAGAGACGGAGAGAGAGTCAGAGAGAGCCAGAGAGAGAGTCAGAGAGAGACGGAGAGAGAGTCAGAGAGAGACGGAGAGAGAGTCAGAGAGAGCCAGAGAGAGAGTCAGAGAGAGATGGAGAGAGAGTCAGAGAGAGCCAGAGAGAGACGGAGAGAGAGCCAGAGAGAGAGTCAGAGAGAGAGCCAGAGAGAGAGTCAGAGAGAGACGGAGAGAGAGCCAGAGAGAGACGGAAAGAGAGTCAGAGAGAGAGAGGCGACACCGACCTCCTGCCGTGGATATTTGAGTTGGACAAGTCAGCCCATCAAGGTATCAACCAACCAACCCACCAGTTAACCTTCACCTTCGTACTAGCTCACCTGTAAACTGATGATGTCAGCGTCGCAGTGTGTGATCTCCTCCATGATGCCTTTCTTCCTGTACTCCCAGCTGAGCGCCCAGGATGGACAGTAACCATACAGCTGTCGCGTGGCGTACTTATCACACAACACGTTATAACACATGACTGTGAACACAGCTGGGGAGTGATGGAGAGAACAGGAGGAATATTTGTTATAGAGTTTGTTTCTGATTCTGTGTAAAGGTAAACTTTCTAAAATAAACAAAGCAGCAAGTTTTTAAGTTTCAAAGGAGAAAGTTGTAAATGGATCTGCTGACGCAGACATCAAACCGTCACACAGGTTAACTTTATTATATCAATACAGGTGTTTTCCTGAAAACATGAAACAACATCTTTATAACCTGTAAATTACAGAGTGTCCAGGTGTGAGCAGTTCTCACCTGTTGGACTTGTCTGATCTCTCTCCTTCAGAGTAATCCACGGTCTCTGAGGAAGCTGCTCAGGATGGACTGACACGGGACCAGGTGAGAAAAAACATGTTTCAGACAAACACAATCATTACATCTGAGGTTAGTGATGCTCTTATATACCTGGGTGATGCTCTAATATACCTGTGTGTCTCAGGTCAGTGATGCTCTAATATACCTGTGTGATGCTCTAATATACCTGT
>NW_023260166.1:0-7500 GCF_009762535.1 Notolabrus celidotus | reverse complement strand
CCATATATGGAAGTATGTGGATTGCCCATATATGGACGTATGTGGATTGACCATATATGGACGTATGTGGGTTGACCATATATGGACGTATGTGGGTTGACCATATATGGACGTATGTGGATTGACCATATATGGGCGTATGTGGGTGTGATAGAGGGGGGACCTCTGAACCTTATCTGGATGTCTTCATAGCATCAAGCCCCCCACAGATCAGGTAAACCCACCTGAGATCTCGAGTTCGGCCCAGTAAGACTTCTTCCCGTTGGCCGCCTCCTCGGCTGACATGATGGTATAACATCGACGAGGATCGGGAGGATCATATTTTTCTTTTGGCATACCTGTTAATCTGAAGAAAAAGTCTTTGTCACAAAAAATCAAAGATTTTTAAAACTCTGAGAAAAAAGAGAAAACCAAGAAACTGAAGGTCTGCTGGAGAAAAGTCCAACACAGATGAACAAGTGAATAACCGACTGATTTACTGTCAACCAATCAGCTGATCGTTTCCTTTAACTCAGAGCTTTCAGCTCAGCTTCAGCTTTCATGTTCTGGATCCATGTGACAATAATCTGATAAACTTTATCTTTCTATATCTCCTCAATACGTCTCTGAATAATTAACATTTCACACTTCTTAATAAATATCTGACGTCTCTGAATAATTAACATTTAACACTTCTTAATAAATATCTGACGTCTCTGAATAATTAACATTTAACACTTCTTAATAAATATCTGACGTCTCTGAATAATTAACATTTAACACTTCTTAATAAATATGTGACGTCTCTGAATAATTAACATTTAACACTTCTTAATAAATATCTGACGTCTCTGAATAATTAACATTTAACACTTCTTAATAAATATGTGACGTCTCTGAATAATTAACATTTAACTCTTCTTAAAAAAATATCTGACGTCTCTGAATAATTAACATTTCACACTTCTTAATAAATATCTGACGTCTCTGAATAATTAACATTTAACACTTCTTAATAAATATCTGACGTCTCTGAATAATTAACATTTAACACTTCTTAATAAATATGTGACGTCTCTGAATAATTAACATTTAACTCTTCTTAAAAAAATATCTGACGTCTCTGAATAATTAACATTTAACACTTCTTAATAAATATCTGACGTCTCTGAATAATTAACATTTAACACTTCTTAATAAATATGTGACGTCTCTGAATAATTAACATTTAACACTTCTTAATAAATATCTGACGTCTCTGAATAATTAACATTTCACACTTCTTAATAAATATGTGACGTCTCTGAATAATTAACATTTAACTCTTCTTAAAAAAATATCTGACGTCTCTGAATAATTAACATTTCACACTTCTTAATAAATATCTGACGTCTCTGAATAATTAACATTTAACACTTCTTAATAAATATCTGACGTCTCTGAATAATTAACATTTCACACTTCTTAATAAATATCTGACGTCTCTGAATAATTAACATTTCACACTTCTTAATAAATATGTGACGTCTCTGAATAATTAACATTTAACTCTTCTTAAAAAAATATCTGACGTCTCTGAATAATTAACATTTAACACTTCTTAATAAATATCTGACGTCTCTGAATAATTAACATTTCACACTTCTTAATAAATATGTGACGTCTCTGAATAATTAACATTTCACACTTCTTAATAAATATCTGACGTCTCTGAATAATTAACATTTCACACTTGTTAATAAATATCTGACGTCTCTGAATAATTAACATTTAACACTTCTTAATAAATATCTGACGTCTCTGAATAATTAACATTTCACACTTCTTAATAAATATCTGACGTCTCTGAATAATTAACATTTAACACTTCTTAATAAATATCTGACGTCTCTGAATAATTAACATTTAACACTTCTTAATAAATATCTGACGTCTCTGAATAATTAACATTTCACACTTCTTAATAAATATCTGACGTCTCTGAATAATTAACATTTCACACTTCTTAATAAATATCTGACGTCTCTGAAAAATGACTAACTATTAAAGAACCCTATGGATTATTAAAGAACCCTATGGATTATTAAAGAACACTATGGATTATTAAAGAACCCTATGGATTATTTAAGAACCCTATGGATTATTAAAGAACTCTATGGATTATTAAAGAACTCTATGGATTATTTAAGAACTCTATGGATTATTAAAGAACTCTATGGATTATTAAAGAACCCTATGGATTATTAAAGAACCATATGGATTATTTAAGAACTCTATGGATTATTAAAGAACACTATGGATTATTAAAGAACACTATGGATTATTAAAGAACCCTATGGATTATTAAAGAACCATATGGATTATTTAAGAACCCTATGGATTATTTAAGAACCATATGGATTATTTAAGAACCCTATGGATTATTAAAGAACCCTATGGATTATTTAAGAACTCTATGGATTATTAAAGAACACTATGGATTATTAAAGAACCCTATGGATTATTAAAGAACCATATAGATTATTTAAGAACCCTATGGATTATTTAAGAACCCTATGGATTATTTAAGAACCCTATGGATTATTTAAGAACCCTATGGATTATTATGGTTATTATTGAATCATTATTGAATCATTATTGAATCATTGTTTATTGAATCATTGTTTATTGAATCATTATTGAATCATTATTGAATCATTATTGAATCATTATTGAATCATTGTTTATTGAATCATTATTGAATCATTATTGAATCATTGTTTATTGAATCATTATTGAATCATTATTGAATCATTGTTTATTGAATCATTATTGAATCATTATTGTTTATTGAATCATTATTGAATCATTATTGAATCATTATTGAATCATTATTGAATATTGAATCATTATTGAATCATTATTGTTTATTGAATCATTATTGAATCATTATTGAATCATTATTGAATCATTATTGTTTATTGAATCATTATTGAAACATTATTGAATCATTATTGAATCATTATTGAATCATTATTGTTTATTGAATCATTATTGAATCATTATTGAATCATTATTGAATATTGAATCATTATTGAATCATTATTGAATCATTATTGAATCATTATTGTTTATTGAATCATTATTGAATCATTATTGAATCATTATTGAATCATTATTGAATCATTATTGTTTATTGAATCATTATTGAATCATTATTGAATCATTATTGTTAATTGAATCATTATAGAATCATTATTGTTTATTGAATCATTATTGAATCATTATTGAATTATTATTGAATCATTATTGAATCATTATTGTTTATTGAATCATTATTGAATCATTATTGTTTAACAGTCACTGTGAGTTATTTAATAACTTGAAGTCTCGCACTGACTCAGAACATGTCACATGATATTTGAACATAAAGATTAATTAGGGACTTCTGTTAATCCAGAGTTGGGGACATAACGTGACATCATGTTCGGCCGGTAAAGCAGAACTTTAGCAGCTGTCCCACCTGACTCTCAGGTAAACACTGACTCTCAGGTAAACACTGACTCTCAGGTAAACCCTGACTCTAAGGTAAACACTGACTCTCAGGTAAACAATGACTCTCGATAAACAATGACTCTCAGGTAAACACTGACTCTCAGGTAAACAATGACTCTCAGGTAAACCTTGACTCTCAGGTAAACCCTGACTCTCAGGTAAACAATGACTCTCAGGTAAACCCTGACTCTCAGGTAAACAATGACTCTCAGGTAAACATTGACTCTCAGGTAAACACTGACTCTCAGGTAAACAATGACTCTCAGGTAAACCCTGACTCTAAGGTAAACACTGACTCTCAGGTAAACAATGACTCTCAGGTAAACAATGACTCTCAGGTAAACACTGACTCTCAGGTAAACACTGACTCTCAGGTAAACAATGACTCTCAGGTAAACCTTGACTCTCAGGTAAACATTGACTCTCAGGTAAACCCTGACTCTCAGGTAAACCCTGACTCTCAGGTAAACCCTGACTCTCAGGTAAACCCTGACTCTAAGGTAAACCCTGACTCTCAGGTAAACACTGACTCTCAGGTAAACCCTGACTCTCAGGTAAACACTGACTCTAAGGTAACTGACTCTCAGGTAAACACTGACTCTAAGGTAAACACTGACTCTCAGGTAAACATTGACTCTAAGGTAAACCCTGACTCTCAGGTAAACCCTGACTCTCAGGTAAACATTGACTCTAAGGTAAACCCTGACTCTAAGGTAAACCCTGACTCTCAGGTAAACCCTGACTCTCAGGTAAACCCTGACTCTCAGGTAAACACTGACTCTCAGGTAAACCCTGACTCTAAAGGTAAACCCTGACTCTCAGGTAAACCCTGACTCTCAGGTAAACATTGACTCTAAAGGTAAACCCTGACTCTAAGGTAAACACTGACTCTCAGGTAAACCCTGACTCTAAAGGTAAACCCTGACTCTAAGGTAAACCCTGACTCTCAGGTAAACCCTGACTCTAAAGGTAAACACTGACTCTCAGGTAAACCCTGACTCTCAGGTAAACCCTGACTCTAAGGTAAACCCTGACTCTCAGGTAAACCCTGACTCTAAGGTAAACACTGACTCTCAGGTAAACCCTGACTCTCAGGTAAACCCTGACTCTAAGGTAAACCCTGACTCTCAGGTAAACCCTGACTCTCAGGTAAACCCTGACTCTAAGGTAAACCCTGACTCTCAGGTAAACCCTGACTCTAAGGTAAACACTGACTCTCAGGTAAACCCTGACTCTCAGGTAAACCCTGACTCTAAGGTAAACCCTGACTCTCAGGTAAACCCTGACTCTAAAGGTAAACCCTGACTCTAAGGTAAACACTGACTCTCAGGTAAACCCTGACTCTCAGGTAAACCCTGACTCTAAGGTAAACCCTGACTCTCAGGTAAACCCTGACTCTCATTTAAACCCTGACTCTCAGGTAAACACTGACTCTCAGGTAAACCCTGACTCTCAGGTAAACCCTGACTCTCAGGTAAACACTGACTCTCAGGTAAACCCTGACTCTAAAGGTAAACCGTGACTCTCAGGTAAACCCTGACTCTCAGGTAAACCCTGACTCTAAAGGTAAACCCTGACTCTCATTTAAACCCTGACTCTAAGGTAAACCCTGACTCTCAGGTAAACCCTGACTCTCATTTAAACCCTGACTCTCAGGTAAACCCTGACTCTAAGGTAAACCCTGACTCTCAGGTAAACCCTGACTCTCAGGTAAACCCTGACTCTAAAGGTAAACCCTGACTCTCAGGTAAACCCTGACTCTCAGGTAAACCCTGACTCTAAAGGTAAACCCTGACTCTCAGGTAAACCCTGACTCTCAGGTAAACCCTGACTCTCAGGTAAACCCTGACTCTAAAGGTAAACCCTGACTCTCAGGTAAACCCTGACTCTCAGGTAAACCCTGACTCTCAGGTAAACCCTGACTCTAAAGGTAAACCTGACTCTCAGGTAAACCCTGACTCTAAGGTAACCCTGACTCTCAGGTAAACCCTGACTCTCAGGTAAACCCTGACTCTCAGGTAAACCCTGACTCTAAAGGTAAACCCTGACTCTCAGGTAAACCCTGACTCTAAGGTAAACCCTGACTCTCAGGTAAACCCTGACTCTAAAGGTAAACCCTGACTCTAAAGGTAAACCCTGACTCTCAGGTAAACCCTGACTCTAAGGTAAACCCTGACTCTAAAGGTAAACCCTGACTCTAAAGGTAAACCCTGACTCTAAAGGTAAACCCTGACTCTAAAGGTAAACCCTGACTCTCATTTAAACCCTGACTCTAAAGGTAAACCCTGACTCTCAGGTAAACCCTGACTCTAAGGTAAACCCTGACTCTCAGGTAAACCCTGACTCTAAAGGTAAACCCTGACTCTCAGGTAAACCCTGACTCTAAAGGTAAACCCTGACTCTCAGGTAAACCCTGACTCTCAGGTAAACCCTGACTCTCAGGTAAACCCTGACTCTAAGGTAAACCCTGGCTGTCAGGTAGGGTTAGGGTTTCCTAACACCAAACAGAATAAAAACTGGTTTTATTTCTAGGATCTTTAAAAAGTAGAATCAGTTTTAAACCAGCAGCAGGGACGGAGACGGGAAGCACCGAGCTGGATTAGTTTCTCTCACGGATCCGGGACCCACACGGTCCGGGTTCACCGGGACGGACTGCCGGGACCCGGATTAAAGACCGACATGTGACCCGGGAGAACCCGGACTAAGGGTCCGGGAGGACCCGGACTAAGGGTCCGGAGCCTCGAGGAGACAGTGACGAGTGTGTTTACCTTCATTCGGGGCCGGTAGGATTTAAGGAGAGGATCTGAGGAGACATAAAAGGACTGAAGGACCCATCAGACCCTGAACGTCTCAAACGACAAGAACAACAAACGTCACTTCCGCTCGGTCCGCCAGCAGCAGGTTCCCCTCATGTTTCCTCTGTTTGTTCTTATTTTTATTTTTACTTTATTATTTTTACTTTATTATTTTTACTTTTCTCTGTTTTAAATAATTTATTGTAATCTGCAAAGGGTGAGTTCACAGATTCAGAGTAAAATAAAAAAAACTCTATTTAATATTAGTTTATATTATAAATGAACTCTATTTAATATTAGTTTATATTATAAATAAACTCTATCTAAATATTAGTTTATATTATAAATAAACTCTATCTAAATTTTAGTTTATATTATAAATGAACTCTATTTAATATTAGTTTATATTATTAATAAACTCTATCTAAATATTAGTTTATATTATAAATGAACTCTATTTAATATTAGTTTATATTATAAATAAACTCTATTTAATATTAGTTTATATTATTAATAAACTCTATTTAAATATTAGTTTATATTATTAATAAACTCTATTTAATATTAGTTTATATTATTAATAAACTCTATTTAATATTAGTTTATATTATTAATAAACTCTATTTAATATATATGTTTATTACTTTAACCAAGGTCTATTTCAACATGTGTTTAATGTTATTACCATACTGTTTTAGCTGCACCTAATCTCTGGAACAGTTTACCACTGCTCAATGTTTTTAAATCCTCCATCTCTTCTCCTCGATATGAGAACATTAACATCCGGACAGATTTCACTTGATTTTACTTTTTATATAAATATGTTTTGTTGTCTATTCTTGTCTTCATGTATATTTACCTTATAAAGCACTTTGGCCATCACTGCTTGTTTTAAATGTGCTTTATAAATAAAGATGACTTGACTCAACTAGTTTAGATATAAGTTTATTATTATTATTGTTACCAAACTCTGTTTAAATATTAAAATATATAGTATGACCAAACTCTGTTTAAATATTAAAATATATAGTATGACCAAACTCTGTTTAAATATTAAAATATATATTATGACCAAACTCTGTTTAAATATTAAAATATATAGTATGACCAAACTCTTTAAAGGAAGTTAATTTACATTTTTGTTGCAAAAAATAAGTTACAGAAAGTAAATTCACGATCTTATAAATACATA